>NC_134268.1:113343548-113643263 GCF_031893055.1 Leptodactylus fuscus
CTTATCTGTGTATTTTGTACAAGAGAGGTATTATGTCTCATTAGGAAAATGTTGTGAGGTGTTCAGGGACTCATTAGACCATGCATAGCCTGCTATGAATTCTGGGTAAGGAATATGCAAATAAGATTTCCTTGGTGTAAAAGGGAAACTTGCTTTTTTATCATCTTTTCGAAGGCAACTCAAAATAGATCAATAGATCAATATATTCTAATATAATATATATATTTCATAAACCATATAGTATAACCTGGAAATAATAGCCAAGCCAGAATAAGTCCTCCAAAAAGGAAGCGGTAGCGCTACAGCAAGTTTCTCTTTTCCAACAAGGCGGTTTTATTTGCATATTCCTTACCCATAATTTGTAAAAAGGAATACATGGTCTAATAAGTCCCTGTACACCTCACTGTAACACCTCCCTAATGGTACATAACACCCTTCTGACCCACATCTTAGACCTGTCACACAGCCAGCAAATACCCAACTCGCACTGATGAGAGGCAAATACCTAGAAACTGTTTTCTGCGAATGGGTACCTCTTTATTTTGGAGGAGTTAGCCTGGCTTGATTATTGTTCCCTGATTAGGGAATAATATTATGTTTTATGAAAACTATGCATTCATCTACAGGGAGCTACTAGAGAAAGTTGCTCTTTTTTTTCACCAAGACGGTCATATTTGCATATTTCTTACCCAGTTATACACTAATGTTTTCTCTACTTATTTTCTTTAAGCTCAGTAATATTTTCAATTCCACCAATGAATGCAATTCTCCTATATACAAGAAATTAGCAAGCCCTGAGTCAGGCCCATTCTGTTTGTCTGCTAATTTTGAACCAAAAATTCTATGAAAGTAGTGGCAGCAAAAGAATGACTATAACAGTGTGTCTTCATTTAAGAGAGATTTTGACTTTTATACAATTTAAATAGTACATGTGAGAATTAGAAACTTTGTAAATTATCTAATTAAGGATGTCTGTTTCTTTCACTAGTTATTAATCTGTTCTCCTGCTTCTTGTCTGTTATCTGACTACTTGTTTATGTTATATTTCTGTACTCAGGCTCACACAGAGTTGCATGGAAGGGATTCTCCTGCCAGGTGCTTAATTGATTTATTGCCTCATTCTGTGTACTAGCAGCCTCTTATCTACAAATATAGCAGTATTAAAAGTGTACAGAATAGCAGAGCATAGGAGTATCAATTATACAGAATGTCTTTTCTAACCCCTTCCCCTCTTAATAAACAAATATGTTGCTGATAAAGCCGAGTCTGTTATTTCTCTATGTAAGCACACAGATAACACTGAGACCATTCTGTACAAGCATCTACATATTCTCCAAATTTATAACTGCAGATACTCTCTATATGGGTCTTAGACTTATTTATTTTGCAACAGGTGGCACTAGTGAGATAGTATTCTTTTAAAAGAGGGATAATTTTTTAAAAAAAATCCGGAGTTCATTGCCTGCAAGACCATTTATGCAAGCTGTAATTTGTATAATGACAATTAAAACCACACCCCAATAATAGTGACAGTCATAAAATTGACATCAGTGACAGAGGGTATAACAGCAACATACATAATCTAACTTTAAGAGTGACAGCTACTGGCTCCAAATAGTGACACAGCATCACCTATCACACATAATAGCAGTGTGTCATACAAGGAGAGAGACTATGACAAGCAGGATTGTTCAGGCTAAGAAAATAATTGTTATAGTTTGTTAATGCAAATTCATACAACTTTCCAACATATTTTCTGCATCAATTCCTCACAATTTCTAGACAGAGCTCTGATTACTGAGCTGTGACTGTTACAAACTGTGCACCTGTGTGCATCACATGACCATGAATAAAATTATGTGCTGAAATTATTTTTTTTCCAATAGAGACCACAAAGTCATGTGCTGTGTTATGACTGGCAGGATATATTAAAAAAAAAAAAAAAAAAAAAAAAAAAAAAAACTAAATATTAAATATATCCTGTGAAGTCCACTGGGCTCAGAACTGCAGGGCATACTGGTGTGAACAACCTTACTGCCGGGTTACACCACAAACTAGGTGCTCCCTGTTACCTCACAGGGTAGCCGCTGAAATGAATTACAAAATTTTGCAGTTACTGCAATACAAGACTAACACAAACTAAACTATGAGTATGTGCTCCCAGAAGCTCACTGGGCCGTACCCACAGCACAGCCACCTGCTGAGGAGCACCACAGGTAGCTGACGGATTGTGTGAACTATGTCCTACACTAAACTACAATTTCCGGAAGGAGACCCACTTCCACAAACATATAAGACATAGACAAACATATAACAGTGCTGGGACAAACACACAGCCACATCACATGTAATTATAGAGATTTGAGGCTGGAGCACTCCACTGCCCAAATCTGCCTCTTTAAATGAAGGAAGGCGGGACTGATCAGCCAACCCAGGTGCTCAAGCCAGATGCCAATAAGCAGACACCAGTGTCAGTCAGCAGACTGACCACGCCTATCAGCTGCAAGGGCATTAACCCCATACGTGCTGGACTGAACACTCACAGTAGAAGAGGCTGCGACCCTGATATCATGGCCGCACCTGCTGCACAGTCCTAACATGCTGTTCATTGTGCACATGACTTTAGTCATGCCCCCTATGAATATGATGGACCTATTTGGTATCTATATCAAGTAATGAATATAACCACAAAAATTGTATTTTCAATTCAATTATTGATACTATATTTGTGGTTATATTTAGAGATGAGCGAACAGCGTTCGATCGAGTACATGTTCGATCGGATATCAGGCTGTTCGAGATGTTCGATTTGAGTCGAACACCAGGTGACAAACTCACAAAAATTTTTATTCCACTCCCACCTTCCCTGAGATGCAGCAGAGCTGAGTGTGCAGCAGGGTTCACATCTCCAGTGTAACAGTGCCGGCCATGTGTTCAGCTCGACTGCATCTCCGGTGTAGCTGAGCTGAGCACACGGCCAGCACTGCTAAATCTCGGCATAGTAATGCATTGATCAACGCTGGTTCTGCCAGAGGAGGCGGAGTCTAAGATCGGTCCACAGCAGTCTCCATTCTGGTCCGATTTAAACTCCGCCACCTGACAGGCGAGCCTCCGGCAGAACCAGCGTTGATTGGCCGAATGCTATACTCTGTATGGCATTCGGCCAATCAACGCTGGTCAATGCATTCCTATGGGAAAAAGTAAGCTCCCGCATATCGCAAGCTGACAGGGATCCCAACGTAATACAGTGACTTGGGCATGTTAGATGCCCCCAGACAAGCTTCCCCTGCTGTCCCAGTTGCATTCCAGGGTGTTGGTATCATTTCCTGGGGTGTCATAGTGGACTTGGTGACTCTCCTGAGTCGAATAGTGGTTTCCCTCTAAACGAGTATTTATTCCCCATAGACTATAATGGGGTTCGATGTTCGATCGAACAGTCGAGTATTGAGCGGCTACTCGAATCGAACTTCGAACTTTGAACATTTCACTGTTCGCTCATCTCTAGTTATATTCATTACTTGATACAGATACCAAATAGGTCCAATATGTTCTCTTTGTAGGCATCATGTATGATATATACCCTAGTGTTGAGGGTTGGTAAGTTTAAAAAACCCCTATGAATATGATGCCATTACTGATGAAATCATCATTTGCCTAAACTTTATTGGCCTCCCAGAGCATCCAGAAAGAGGTTGGGGCTGGTCGTGATAACCAGACAAGCCAGCACCTGCTTCTAGACAAGACTACTTTAACCATATGCTCAAAGTGCACTTGTGCACTGAGCTCTGGAGAGGTTTGATTTAGTTTTAGGTACATTGGTTTTAACCAAAAGATTAATTCTGTCCAATGTGGCTCAGTTTCAACTGGAAGTGCAAATACAATGTTGTATATAACACTATAAGAACATCCAGGACTCTATCTAACTGCTTTCTTGCTCTCTAAATCAAACACAGCTTTAGTAATAAAGTGATAGCAAAATATATGTATACTGGTAAACAGATAAAAATACTCACTTGTCCCTGGTGCTCTCATTTCCCAGGACACTGTCTGGTCCCCAAAGAGCCCTGTGGCCTAAGGAGAGGAACCGGGATGTCACCTGTTACACCCTTGATTGACATCCCTTGTCTATTCCTTAGGCCACTGAGATAGCCGATTGACGTCTGCAGTCACATGTGGCAGGACTCCCGCTGGAAAAGCCCTGGGGCACCATGGGGCCAGAAAGTGGCCTGGAATACCTATTTTTCACCTTCCCCAGCCTCTTGCCACAATAATAAAATATCCTAGACAACCCCTTTAAATGTATGCACTCCTAGATCATAACCATTCCCTTTCATTACCAGAGAGCTAACAATATGCTAGTACTGTACAATGTGTTCTGCTCATACTGATGGGAGTGATCATTGTTCTCTAACAGGGTCAAGTCATGACTAAGGGCAGCATCTGATGTGCAGAGAAGGGGTGATTTGTGGTAATTTATTTTTAAAATAAATAATAAAAATGAAATATGTGGGGTTCCCACATTTTTATAACCAGCCAGACCCAATAAAGCAGCAGCAGCAGACTGGCATTACTAGTATATGACAATCCATGGTATTTGGAATCTCCCACCCTGATAAAACCAGACTGAAGCAAACCCAGTTCCCAACCATCACTCTTTCCAGCACCCCTGATGGCGAGGGTACCAAAGCAATATTGAGGGCGAGAGGTTAGTAGTATATTACAAACATTAAAGTTATTATGCAGTATTCATACCTCCATGGTATAACGATATAAGCAGAAGGAATACCTGCACAATAAGGGGTTAACTGCATTCACAACTTAACTATGATAATCACTTTCTTTGCACTCCAGGGGTTACCCACAATCATGACTTAACCACCTTAAAGAAAAATGATTGCTTCCATTGGTACAAGGAATTGACCAGTGCGCCATGTCCTGGCATACTGCATGACTTGATCATGGGTAACCCCCAACTTCAGACACTTCTTCAGAGCTGAGGGAATACCTGCAAAAGAAAGAGATAATTGTGGTCACAACTGGACCACAATTAACCTCTTCTCTGCACTCCAGGGTTATCCATGGTCCTGACTTGACTGTAGGTATCTCCAGTGCAGATACTCCTCCAGTGCTGAAAGATTTACAGCTCTTTAGGTTAGATGCTCTGACTACGATTAACCTCTTCTAGTTTAGAAACTCATTAATTTTTGAAGGGGTCCCAACACTTTGGGTTACCCATGTTCAAGTTATGACATTGTGTTGGCATACAGCTTGCTCACTGTCATGACGGTGGCATGGTAAATTAGAATAAATTGAATACATTATAAAGGTTACTGGCTAATTAATGAGCCGGCACCTACAGGAGGGGGTGGAATTGAGTGGGATTCGCCGGCAGACCTGTTGGCGATGGTGACATCTGTACATACTGAAAGCTTTAACTCTGAGAATTGAGATAATGGTTGATGCATCTTCTGTAGCACAATAACACTAGCATTATGTCACTAACACACTGAGCTGTCACACTGTCTATTATCCTATGTATCTCAGTCTGGCTGTCTAAGACCCTATCTCTTTAACCACTTCAGTACCGGGCCAATTTGTGGTCCAGGACCAGACACATTTAAGGTTTATTTTGTATGTGCGGTTTTGAGGTCTGTAAAATTTTTCTCGTATGTCTTAGTCAACTAATTTTTGCGTCTTTTTTCGGGGATACATAGGGCTTTATTTTTATGTTATTTTTATATTCAAATGTGTTTTAATTTTTTTTATATCCAGGAAAATATAAACAAAATAGGAGGGAAATTGTGTCTTGTTTTCAATTTATAATTTTTTTATTTTTTATTTAATAACACAAAGTGTCACTGAAAAACTTTATAATATAGTTTTTCCTCTCCGTTATGGTAATTTTTATTTTGTATGGTGTCGTCGGGGCGGGGATATAACCTTTAATAACGGTGTTTTATTAGCGTATTATTTATTTATTTTTTATTATTATTTTATTTACATTTTTTTAAAAAATTTTTTTTATTATATTTTTATTTTAGTTTTTTCCAGATTATGTCCCCATAAGGTGATAAGAAACCTTTGGGGACATCTGATCACTTTTTTTTTGTACTTGAGGCTGATTTCTCCTATAACTGGGGCTGGTACATTTAACCTCAGTTACAGGAGAAATACAGACTCCTGCACGCTGTATATACAGCTTACTGAGCTTATCTGGGTCCTGTAGGACCCAGCAGCTCTGGCAGGACACTGCTCCCAGAGGATCACGTGTCTGCTGAGTCAGAGGGCAGCTGAATCATGGCTGCGTCCATAGCCGTGTATACAGCGCTCATTGAGCGCTGTATACACAGCGATCGAGAAGGCAGGGGAGGTAATAAATCTGCCCTGTCTTCTCTCTGGGAGCTCCGGCTGAAGTTACAGCCGGCTCCTAGTGAAAGCAGCTACACGATCTCCATGCAGCTGCTCTGTTCTGATGGACGTACAGGTACGTCCTGTCAGAACTAGACAACCACTTCCCGGACGTATATAGTCTATGGGCGGTCCGGAAGTGGTTAATATCTCTCCACAAAATGGACACCCTTACTTTTTGCCTGGGCTTTGTATAATGCCTAGGCTTACACTGCATGCATTCGCGTGGCAGTTGCCATTTTAACAGGTTCATGGAAATCGAATCACAAAACATTTTTTAGAACCAATTCACTCATCTCTGATATCTTCTCACTTTTATATCTATGTCCTAGGTTATTTGCTATAGTTGTAAAGTAAGAAAGAACTGTTTATCAAATGCCATTCTCGGAAATGGGAATGACATGAAGAAACAGATACAGTACATAGCTTGGTATAAAGTATTATAAAAGAGTAAAGTAAACTTTCTGCCATTGTTCTCTATCATCGCCTACAATAGACACACAATACCTTGCTCCTTTCCTTACTATTCTGCACATATTAATTGGACATATTAATATGAACTTTCAGATGATGAAACTTAATTTAAGTCACAAAGATTTGTACAATAATTCCACTGTGTATGATTTTATCCTTAGGGCAAACTTACACACTACAGATTTGGTCAGTGTTTTTCATCAATATTATAAGGAGAAAATAAGTATTGGTTGCAAAGAAGGAACAATGTATTGTAAAAAGCTCCCTTTTAAGTTTCATGTTTTGCTTAAAAAATGCTGATAAAATCTGCAATCTGCAAAGGCTTTATAATAATGCAAGACTACAAATTTTGACACTATCTTGTTAAGATCCAACTTCCTAAAATATATTCCAGTAAATGGAAAACAGTGGGATAGGGACAATGTTAAACACATGTGTACTCTTGCTCAATTTTGTGCCATTTAAAGTAAATTTACAATCCTTTTTATGTCCAACTAGACATGTGTGAAAAGTGTCTGTAAGAGGGATATATGTAATAAACTAGTCCCCCTCACCATTCAGTGTCATGGCTGGGTAGTAAGGAACACCCCCTCTCACAGTACAGTGCTATGGACTCTACTGTCAGGAGGTGTTTTCCTCACTGATTGTCAGAAACGTCCTTCTGACACTGAAGAGCTATGGTAACGACACCAATAGCTCTTCCACCAGGTGCATATAATGGGAAAGCCTGTCAGATTTTTAGCGGTATATTACACCGCATGAGCCCGAGGACATGAAAGGTCCTCTTTTAAGGAGTCTTCATATGTGCCAGAATATTGGTGTAAGACAAAGAAGAGGTTGTATAAGGAAGAAAAAAGTGTCACATCTAGTGCACAATTTGTGGCACTGTGCTAAAGTTGGTTTTCTGCCTCCCTATCTCCTTTAAAGACAATTTAAAGTGATAATAAATCCTTCTTGATGTGTACAATATGGGGAAGTGTTGGAGTCAATTTGTATTTCTTTGCCATTCTAACAGCTCTATACACATTCAGGTCTATTATTGTGTTTGAGTGTGTAGAGAAGATACCTTTCAGTAAAATAAGGAATTTCACATACATGTATATGATGTTACTACTTATTTTACAGTTATACTTTTGTGTAATTCTGTAGCATATTAGTTGAATGTTGAATAGCATTTTACACAATAGATGGAGAGATAGATAGATAGATAGATAGATAGATAATAGATAGATATGCAAAGTAACTTTAGAGTCCTTTACACAGGCAGATTTTCTGGTCATAACAAGCACCAAACAATGATATACAATTGGCACTTGCCAATATTTCTATTCTCACTTAGCTAAGGGACAGGGTATAAAAGCCTGGGAGAGTAGAACTGTTACATGGTATCCTATTAGAGATGAGCGAACAGTGTTCTATCGAACACATGTTCGATCGGATATCAGGGTGTTCGCCATGTTCGAATCGAATCGAACACCACGTGGTAAAGTGCGCCAAAATTCGATTCCCCTCCCACCTTCCCTGGCGCCTTTTTTGCACCAATAACAGCGCAGGGGAGGTGGGACAGGAACTACGACACCGGGGGCATTGAAAAAAATTGGAAAAAGTCATTGGCTGCCGAAATCAGGTGACCTCCATTTTAGACGAATAGTGGATTTCAAATCCGGGTCATATGAGAATGTGAACTTTGTGACTATGAGACAGGGATAGCTGTACAGGCAGGGATAGCTAGGGATAACCTTTATTTAGGGGGGAATGTTATTAAAAATAACTTTTTGGGGCTCTATCGGGTGTGTAATTGTGATTTTTGTGAGATAAACTTTTTCCCATAGGGATGCATTGGCCAGCGCTGATTGGCCGAATTCCGTACTCTGGCCAATCAGTGCTGGCCAATGCATTCTATTAGCTTGATGAAGCAGAGTGTGCACAAGGGTTCAAGCGCACCCTCGGCTCTGATGTAGCAGAGCTGAGGCTGCACAAGGGTTCAAGCGCACCCTCGGCTCTGATGTAGGAGAGCCGAGGGTGCACTTGAACCCTTGTGCACCCTCAGCTCTGCTACATCAGAGCCGAGGGTGCGCTTGAACCCTTGTGCACACTCTGCTTCATCAAGCTAATAGAATGCATTGGCCAGCGCTGATTGGCCAATGTATTCTATTAGCCTGATGAAGTAGAGCTGAATGTGTGTGCTAAGCACACACATTCAGCTCTACTTCATCGGGCTAATAGAATGCATTGGCCAGCGCTGATTGGCCAGAGTACGGAACTCGACCAATCAGCGCTGGCTCTGCTGGAGGAGGCGGAGTCTAAGATCGCTCCACACCAGTCTCCATTCAGGTCCGACCTTAGACTCCGCCTCCTCCGGCAGAGCCAGCGCTGATTGGCCGAAGGCTGGCCAATGCATTCCTATGCGAATGCAGACTTAGCAGTGCTGAGTCAGTTTTGCTCAACTACACATCTGATGCACACTCGGCACTGCTACATCAGATGTAGCAATCTGATGTAGCAGAGCCGAGGGTGCACTAGAACCCCTGTGCAAACTCAGTTCACGCTAATAGAATGCATTGGCCAGCGCTGATTGGCCAATGCATTCTATTAGCCCGATGAAGTAGAGCTGAATGTGTGTGCTAAGCACACACATTCAGCACTGCTTCATCACGCCAATACAATGCATTAGCCAGTGCTGATTGGCCAGAGTACGGAATTCGGCCAATCAGCGCTGGCTCTGCTGGAGGAGGCGGAGTCTAATGTCGGACCTGAATGGAGACTGGTGTGGAGCGATCTTAGACTCTGCCTCCTCCAGCAGAGCCAGCGCTGATTGGTCGAGTTCCGTACTCTGGCCAATCAGCGCTGGCCAATGCATTCTATTAGCCCGATGAAGTAGAGCTGAATGTGTGTGCTTAGCACACACATTCAGCTCTACTTCATCAGGCTAATAGAATACATTGGCCAATCAGCGCTGGCCAATGCATTCTATTAGCTTGATGAAGCAGAGTGTGCACAAGGGTTCAAGCGCACCCTCGGCTCTGATGTAGCAGAGCTGAGGGTGCACAAGGGTTCAAGTGCACCCTCGGCTCTCCTACATCAGAGCCGAGGGTGCGCTTGAACCCTTGTGCAGCCTCAGCTCTGCTACATCAGAGCCGAGGGTGCGCTTGAACCCTTGTGCACACTCTGCTTCATCAAGCTAATAGAATGCATTGGCCAGCGCTGATTGGCCAGAGTACGGAATTCGGCCAATCAGCGCTGGCTCTGCTGGAGGAGGCGGAGTCTAAGATCGCTCCACACCAGTCTCCATTCAGGTCCGACCTTAGACTCCGCCTCCTCCAGCAGAGCCAGCGCTGATTGGCCGAATTCCGTACTCTGGCCAATCAGCACTGGCTAATGCATTGTATTGGCGTGATGAAGCAGTGCTGAATGTGTGTGCTTAGCACACACATTCAGCTCTACTTCATCGGGCTAATAGAATGCATTGGCCAATCAGCGCTGGCCAATGCATTCTATTAGCGTGAACTGAGTTTGCACAGGGGTTCTAGTGCACCCTCGGCTCTGCTACATCAGATTGCTACATCTGATGTAGCAGTGCCGAGTGTGCATCAGATGTGTAGTTGAGCAAAACTGACTCAGCACTGCTAAGTCTGCATTCGCATAGGAATGCATTGGCCAGCCTTCGGCCAATCAGCGCTGGCTCTGCCGGAGGAGGCGGAGTCTAAGGTCGGACCTGAATGGAGACTGGTGTGGAGCGATCTTAGACTCCGCCTCCTCCAGCAGAGCCAGCGCTGATTGGCCGAATTCCGTACTCTGGCCAATCAGCACTGGCTAATGCATTGTATTGGCGTGATGAAGCAGTGCTGAATGTGTGTGCTTAGCACACACATTCAGCTCTACTTCATCGGGCTAATAGAATGCATTGGCCAGCGCTGATTGGCCAGAGTACGGAATTCGGCCAATCAGCGCTGGCTCTGCTGGAGGAGGCGGAGTCTAAGATCGCTCCACACCAGTCTCCATTCAGGTCCGACCTTAGACTCCGCCTCCTCCAGCAGAGCCAGCGCTGATTGGCCGAATTCCGTACTCTGGCCAATCAGCACTGGCTAATGCATTGTATTGGCGTGATGAAGCAGTGCTGAATGTGTGTGCTTAGCACACACATTCAGCTCTACTTCATCGGGCTAATAGAATGCATTGGCCAGCGCTGATTGGCCGAATTCCGTACTCTGGCCAATCAGCACTGGCTAATGCATTGTATTGGCGTGATGAAGCAGTGCTGAATGAGTGTGCTTAGCACACACATTCAGCTCTACTTCATCGGGCTAATAGAATGCATTGGCCAATCAGCGCTGGCCAATGCATTCTATTAGCGTGAACTGAGTTTGCACAGGGGTTCTAGTGCACCCTCGGCTCTGCTACATCAGATTGCTACATCTGATGTAGCAGTGCCGAGTGTGCATCAGATGTGTAGTTGAGCAAAACTGACTCAGCACTGCTAAGTCTGCATTCGCATAGGAATGCATTGGCCAGCCTTCGGCCAATCAGCGCTGGCTCTGCCGGAGGAGGCGGAGTCTAAGGTCGGACCTGAATGGAGACTGGTGTGGAGCTATCTTAGACTCCGCCTCCTCCAGCAGAGCCAGCGCTGATTGGTCGAGTTCCGTACTCTGGCCAATCAGCACTGGCCAATGCATTTCTATGGGGAAAAGTTAGCTTGCGAAAATCGCAAACTGACAGGGATTTCCATGAAATAAAGTGACTTTTATGCCCCCAGACATGCTTCCCCTGCTGTCCCAGTGTCATTCCAGGGTGTTGGTATCATTTCCTGGGGTGTCATAGTGGACTTGGTGACCCTCCAGACACGAATTTGGGTTTCCCCCTTAACGAGTTTATGTTCCCCATAGACTATAATGGGGTTCGAAACCCATTCGAATACTCGAACAGTGAGCGGCTGTTCGAATCGAATTTCGAACCTCGAACATTTTAGTGTTCGCTCATCTCTATATCCTATAGAGTACATGTATTCTTACTTATAAATATGTCTCCTTATATCATATAATGATACAATAGGCCTTAGAAAGGCATATACATGCTGAATGACAGTTTCATACAACTTTAAAGGGGTTGTCCCACCTCAAGGATCCTATCTATACTGGTAGCTTATATAAATTGATGACCTTCGCTAAATATACTGCTTTAGTAATGCTGCTTTGTTTGCCTGCTATGAGAACCTATTCTTCCCATTGTTTACACAGAGTTTGTATAACCATGAATCTGTAGGTAAAGTGACGCCACTTACTCACTGCCCTTGCTGGCAGGACAATCATTCAGATAACTGAAGTTTTTCTGATAAAGCCCGTTATCTGTTATCTCTCTATGTTAACACACAGATAACATCGAGACCGCTCTTTACAAGCATCTACATATTATCTGATCTTCATAAGTGTTATGAGTCTTCTCCAGACCATTCAGCAAGAGGGGAAGGGGGAAGGAGAAATACAGGAAGTGAGAAGAAGAGACAACATCAGACTTATGAAACAAGGAGATGGGAAACCCCTTTAAAGGGATTCAATCATTAAAATTCAATTTCTTCTCCCTGACATGTAGAAATAGCCTTACAAAAGGCTATTCTTCTCCTACCTTTAGATGTCTTCTCTGCGTCGCTATTTAGTAGAAATCCCAGTTTTCTTCTGTATACAAATGAGTTATCTTGCAGCATTGCAGGCAGTCCCCAGCGCTCAAATAGCACTGGGAGCGTCCCCAATGCTGTGAGAAAACTCTCCAGCATTGCCTTTATCTACGCCTAAAACGGCCTCTCCCTGCTACAGGAAAATTGCTACAGGCATGCGCAGTCGGCTCTGCCCAAGGCCCGACGGCAGAGCTGACTGCGCATGCCTAGAAGTTTGAAGCCAGCGCCGGAAGAATACGCAGGGAGAAGCCGTTCCAGGCGAAGATATCTAAAGGTAGGAGAAAAATAGTCTTTCTTAAGGCTATTCCTACATATTAGGGAGAAACAATTGCATTTTAAAAATTTAATCCCTTAAAGGCTTTACCCAGATTTTTTTTTTTAAAAAATGGTTATCATACTTTTCCAGGTCTCAGTTTACATTTTTTGACTACTTCAGTCAATCACTGATCTACAATATCAGTAGTTCTATGGCATGTAACATTTGAGGCCATTAATAAACTTCCACTTGCAAATAGAAACAAAGAGGACCATTGGACCGATAGTTCTAGATTACTCGGGTATGGAAAGGTGAGTACTGATACTTAGCATACCATATGGCGTAATTATTATTAATTTTTGTATTGAGAAAAGTTTATACAGTATTGTAGACACTGTAAGATCTTAGTTTAAGCATTTTCAAATTCTGAAGAAAACTATTTTACAGAATAGTAAGAGACAGATATTTATTTAGTAAATCAGTCTGATGCAGTCCATAAATCACATAGTATGTCAAGCTCACAAAATGATTTAAGCATCTCATATAAACAGATCAATTTTTATCATCAAATCAATGTTTACAATAAGTTTGAGGGATCTCTTTCCTAATTACAATAGGCAACTTAAGAAAAACAATCTAGCCTAAAAAACATAGAGCAAATCAGACATTCTGGGACATGAAGCACACGGGGAAGTAATGGAGCATGATTAACTCTTCAGCCATACACTTTGGTTTAGCAAGATTAATAATTTTACAAGTAACGCAGGATTGGCGTTATATCACGAATTCCATACTGTACATAAGATGTAGTGCCAAGCTTTTCATATTACCTCTCTTTAACACGATAAGATAAAATGTATAACTATAAAGTAACATAAAATTTAATGAACTATGTTAGATTTAATTGATAGTGCCTGCAGTATATTGTAAATTAGATAGCAGGTCATGTGTGAATATCAAGTGACATCAGACATAAATACAATTCTATATTTATATGTAAGACACAGATGTAATACAGCACATGCCCACAAGGTAATTGCACCGGTTTCATAAATGACTTTTCAGTATAACAATATACGTACATTTATTTAATATGGCAATTGAGAAATGACAATTTGTACTGTTTCTGTACATAGAAGTACTCTGGCATCTGTAGCACAAAGAAGCATGTATTCTACCCATCTTACATCATTGTGCTTAATTCAGCTGCCATTAGTAGTATACCCTCTAAGGACATAGGGTAGTACATTAATGCTCTTCATTTTTTTTTTCATATTTTCCTTCACCGCCTTCCAAAATTCATAACCTATTTAGGGTATATTCACACAGAGGAAAAGGTCGTCGAAACCTTTTCCGCCTTGTGAACATTCTGCGCGGCTAACCGCGACGGGATGCCATTACAGCATCGGCATTCCGTTGCGGCATACCGCTCCTGACTAGGCCTAAATGAATCAGCTGCGGAATCTGCGGAAAGATATGTCATGTCGCTTTTTTTTCTGTTATGAGCTAGCGGGAATAAAAGCAAGCAGCTCCCATTGAAGCCATGGCGTCAAAATCCTCCTGCAAAAAACCCCTGTGTGAACATACCCTAATTTTCATCGATATAACTATGTGAGGTCTTATATTTTGCATGACAAGTTCTAATCTCATTTTGCACCATTTTTGGATATATATAATATTCTGATGCTTTTATTAGCAATTTTGGGGGTCCATTTGAAAAAACCTACAACTCTATCATAATTTCTTGATCGGCGGGTCATCACAATTATGGCAATACCATATTTATATTGGTTTAATTATGTTTTACTGCTTTTACAAATAAAACGTCACTTTTTGAAAATGAACAATTTTCCTGGGGTCACCATAATCTGATACCTATAGCTTTTTTTTTTTTTTTTTCTTTTGACAGAAATATTTAAGGGCTCTTTATTTGCAAGGTAAGTTGAACTTTTTCTTGGTGCCAATGTTTGGTATGCCTGACTTTTTGATACCTTTTTATTGCATTTTTTTGGGGAAAGCAAAGTGAAAAAATATGTTAATTTGCACACTGTGATATATACCGTATTCACCGTATGGGATGCATAACACTATTTTTGGATAGACAATAGAGATGAGCGAGTAGTACTCGCTGTTCGAATGTAAAAGTTTGATGCAGAACCAGCATTGATTGGCCGAATGCTATACAGTCGGCCAATCAACGCTGGTTCTTCTCCTACCTTTAGAGGTCTTCTCCGTGCAGCTTCCCCATGGCGTCTTCCGGCTCTTCATTCACTCTGCCAGGCATCGGGCCTGGCCAGAGCCGACTGCGCATGTCCGCTTGTAGTGCGGGCATGCGCAGTCGGCTCTGCCCAGGCCCGATGCCTAGGCAGAGTGAATGAAGAGCCGGAAGATGCCGCGGGGACGCTGCAAGGAGAAGACTGCACGGAGGATCCAGCCCGACCCTCACTCGTGGACTTGGTAAGTATAATTTGATCAAACGTTGCCTACCCCTGAAACGAGCATTTTCCCCCCATAGACTATAATAGGGTTCGATATTCGATTTGAGTAGTCGAATATTGAGGGGCTACTCGAAACGAATATCGAACCTCAAACATTTTACTGTTCGCTCATCTCTAATAGACAAATCAGTTCGCTCACCCCGTCGCCAGCATAATTACTAGGTTAATGAAATCTTATAAATGTTTACTGCAGTAACCCTTTATTCTTAAATTTACTATCAACAATGGATGTGTCTAAAAGCTCAGTGAATTTAATAGCTCTAAAAATATGGCACATATAAAATGCATATGATTCAGTTTTATCAATATACTTTCCGAAACTTTCACACTAACCTCATTCTGAAGTTACAAGTAAATTGCACTTATCTTTGTAAGTAATGTTGTAGGTCTTCGGGGCTAGTTTTCATAGTCATTATCTCTCCCTTCCCAGTTTTTGCTAAACCTATGTGCTTCAGGGTCATGTCTTATCTCAATTCAACAGGGAAGTATTTCATGGATGTCAAACTAGTAAACAACTCTTTATTGGATTTCATTTTTAGTGGATTAATGTCTTTATGCTGGAAGTAGTAAAAAAGATGTAACTTGCTCATTCATTTCTCCAATGTAACTCCCATAAATATGCATAAACCGAAGCATATTGAGCTAGATTAATATTACATCAGTGTCATCTGTTGTCACTCCATACATTATTGGATTCTATGTTTCTATTTAAAAAAAAAAAAATACTATTTCAGTGGCAGTGAATTACTTCTTAGGTTTCAGGTTTTTACGCACGTAATACATTGAAAGCAATAGGGAAAAAAGCCTCCCATTGATTTCAATGGGGAGCGCATGTATGCCAGCTCCCATTCAAGTCAATGGGGGCTGCTTTTTACGCACTCATACTGAACGTGTTTTTATGATCAGAATGAGCGCACCGTAACACCGTGTGAATGCTCCCTCACATCTACAGACGTAAGGTCTATGCAATTCATGGTCCACTGGCCACAATTGATCCACTTTTCACTTTTCATATTTTGTATGCTTCTGGGTCCTTGAAAAAAGGACGACATACAGATTTTTTTTCACTGTCCCTTTGACTTTCATTGATGTGATACATCAACATCTCAAAAAAAAAAAAATGGTGTGCAAAAAACAGTAACATCTGAATAAACACATAGTATAGGTACTAGGGTTGAGCTGATCTTGACTTGTCAGGATCGATTTTAAAATTCGATTTCCGATCATTTTTCATTCGAACCCAATCTCGATCCCAATTCCGATCCCAATGCAAGTCAATGGGATTTTTTTATTAATCGGAGATCAGATTTTAAAAGCAATCCTATTCACTATACAGCATGGAATCTAACAATTGTTAGAATCCACACTGTTTAGTGAATCACTAAGTAGCCAGAGGATTTTTTTTTAAATCCTCTGGCTACTTAGTCCCCCCTGGTGTCCACTTACCTCCAGAGATGGCTGCTCCACTGCTCCGGTGTCCTTCTCGCTGCCACTCCACGCTGCAGTATTCTTTGCCTCGCTGCCCCCTGCCTCCTAGGTTAGGAGAGTGTGGGCGGGTACTGGGAGGGGAGATCCCATTTTGGGGTGGCCTCTCTATGCTCCTGTATAGAACTACAAGAGCAAGAGATGCCAGAAGAGGCGGAATTGCTGCAGAAGAAGGAGGTGGCACAGGAAAGAGCTCTCGGGCAGCAATGGGGATGCGCTCATTGGCCTTTCAGCGCTGGGGCCCGCCCTCATTGCTGCGGAGAGCTCATTTGCATACCAGTTAAAACTGGTATTTCTACGGAACGGCGCGGCGGAGACCATGTCTAAAGGTAGGAGACGAATAGCCTTTCTTAAGGCTATTCCGACGTGGTAATTAGAAAAAAAAAGTAGTTTAATGGTAGAATCCCTTTAACTTATTAGCTGTCAAGTTAAACATGGCTATATGTGCTATATGTGTATTGCTAAATGGCAAAGTAAGCAACTAAAATCCTCTGCAGTTAACAAGGCCACATGCAGTTAATGAAAAAAAAAAATGTTAATGAGGAGAGACAAAGGCTAAGAACCCTACAGCTTCAATAGGCATAAATAGGCTCAGCCAATAAGGGGTAATTCCCATTTCATTCTTTAATGGCCCTTTTTCTAACTCAGGAGACGGTTGGCAGTTCCATAAAACTCAAACCCTACTGTTCTACTATGTTTTCATATTTCCTGGATTGGTTACTAGGAAAGTGTTGCCCAGCAAGCTATGCATTTTCTGTAACTTTCTAACCTATCTATATATAACAGCATGCATGTGAAATAAATGAGATGAAGGCAATATATAATTAGGGTCAAGGCAAAACCTATTTTGCTTTTAAGCTTTGTCAAGAAGAGAGAGTAAAAAAAAAGCTGTCCCTCGGAAATATCTACAGTAGCTATGTGTATATCACATATAGTTCATACTATAAATATTAAGGTACTTAAATAAAACCAGCAAAAATAATAAGCATTGAAGTATTCTACAATTACATAATAAAATCATAGTACTTAGAATTAAAGTCTATCTAGTGACTAAGGCTGAGTTCTCTCCTATGTGAATTTCATTTTTACATTCTATCACAGAAGTAAAAAAATAAATAAATAAAGCTTTGATAATGCATCAGAAACCAGACACCAAATACGCCTGAAAGACCCCGGTGACTTACATATAGTGGGGTGTGTCTTGTCCTGTCATGGTGTCAATCATTGTCCTGGACTGCTCGCACTATTTTCACCCTCAGAAATGCCTCGGACCTGAAAGGACTAAACTGAAACCTTTTGCACTGAGAAGAAGATACACACTGATGCAAGCATGACACTTTAGTATCAACAATATAAAAGCAATATGAAAAAATAATACAAAATCAATCAAGATTTTCTTTTTTTTGCAAATGACAAATTTTATGCAGTCCAAATCTAGGAATTTTATTTAATCTGCTACCTGATGTTCTGTGACTCTCATTGAACACTGAGCTGCCATGTTCAGCTAAGGCCTTGTTCACATCTGCGATGGTAATCTTTTCAGGGGAGTCCCCCGAACGGACCTCCCCAAATGAACTACAGAACGCATTGGCAAGTGGTGTTCAGTGAAAGCACACGGACCCCATAGACTATAATGGGGTCTGTGTGCTTTCTGTGCGGTCTCTGCACGGAACATGCGGACAGAAAAGTACTTCACTATCTACTTTCCTGTCCGCATGACTCACTGCTCACTGCTTGTCAATGCGTTCGGTAGTCCGTTTAGTGGGGTCCCATGCGTACCCCCCAAACGGATTACTGACGCAGATGTAAACCAGGCCTCAGGTGTTTTAGTTTCTTACTAAAATGTGTAGTAAGAGTGTCCATTTGATATATTGTATACTTGGCCAGTATACTTGCTTTAGCATTGCACCAACTAGGTGACATGTAAATTCCACACTTTTCTTTCCATCTGCGGGTATAAAGCATGTTTGATAGATTTACAAACATCCAAGTAAAGATAATTCCCCTATATCTCCTGACTCTATCTATAGTATGTTGCAAGCTCTGGATTGTTCTAATTGTTATAGTGAAATAAGATCTCTAATATAAATGCATTTTTATACATTGTGCTTTTTTATATCTGTATTTGATAATGTTGCCAGATTGGCGGTGATTCTTCACATCTTAACCTTATAACAGACACTGTAACTGGAAAACATTCGGCTGAGGTTTCCATTTGACTTTTCCAGGAAGCAATTATATCACTGTATATAGAGAATAAGGATCCTATCTGATTAAATGTTAATATACTGTAGGTTGGATATAATGGAGCTTTTCAGTCTGATCTGCTATGTTACTATAATGTTCTACACTTTTTTCCCCATCAAGATAAATGTTTTCAACCATCGAACATCGTACTGTGGTTGATATGCAATAAAGAGGCTTAATGTGATTCCAGTCAGCAGAGGTTAATGGTAAAAAGCAAGAACTAACTCTTACTTCCTGTGTTGTAGTCACTCAGCATCCATTTTATGTTTCTATTTTCAATCAGAGGCTGCAAATTTGTTGCTTATGGATGGCATAATTGGTTAGATTCTTATTTAAGTTTTCAACTTTATAGAAAGTTTTTTTTTTGGTTTGCACTCTTTAGAGTTATTTCTAAAATATATTACGTTTTATTACTATATCTGTACTACATTAGTTACAATATGTTGTTTTTCCTGTTTTTCCGTAAAACAAATTTCAAGAACATTACAAATAATGTCTAATCATAAAAAGTCATAAAGAGATGGATAGATATATAGATGGATGGATAGATAGATAGATAGATAGATAGATAGATAGATGGATGGATGGATGGATGGATGGATGGATGGATGGATGGATGGATAGATAGATAGATAGATAGATAGATAGATAGATAGATAGATAGGTGGCTAGATAGATAGATAGATAGATAGATAGATAGATAGATAGATAGATAGATGGATACATAGATGGATGGATAGATGGATAGATAGATAGATAGATAGATAGATAGATAGATAGATAGATGGATGGATGGATGGATGATGGATGGATGGATAGATAGATGATAGATAGATAGATAGATAGATAGATAGATAGATAGATGGCTAGATATGTAGATGGATGGATGGATGGATAGATAGATAGATAGATAGATAGATAGATAGATGATAGATAGATAGATAGATAGATAGATAGATAGATAGATAGATGGCTAGATATATAGATGGATGGATAGATGGATGGATGGATAGATAGATAGATAGATAGATAGATAGATAGATAGATAGATAGATAGATAGATGATAGATAGATAGATGATAGATAGATAGATAGATAGATAGATAGATAGATAGATAGATGGCTAGATATATAGATGGATGGATGGATGGATAGATAGATAGATAGATAGATAGATAGATAGATAGATAGATAGATGGCTAGATATATAGATGGATGGATGGATGGATGGATGGATGGATGGATAGATGGATGGATGGATGGGTAGATAGATAGATAGATAGATAGATAGATAGATAGATAGATAGATAGATGGATAGATATGTAGATGGATGGATGGATGGATGGATAGATAGATAGATAGATAGATAGGTGGCTAGATATATAGATAGGAGATAGATAGATAGATAGATAGATAGATAGAGATTCAGGTGATGACAAAATCCCTTTAACCAAATTAAAGAGTACCTACAGCAGTCCCCTTTTTACCCACGTGCAAATTATCTGCAGAAAGCAGATTGTACTCCATTGAAAATTTGACTTGTGCTTTCAGAACCCAAAGCACTCTTTCCTGCACCAAGTTTTGAGTCAGTCATTGAAATCCTTCAGCTCCCTGTGTTTTTCCTGTGTTGCACCTAGTTCTTTAAACATATTTTTAGGCTAGGGCCCTATGGGAATGAAAACACCACAGGAAAAATAGTGGTTACAGTACAATACTTTACAGTACAGGCAAAGTGGATGGGTTTCTTGCGAATTTCATGCCCAATTGCAGTAAAAACCGTTGTGCAGGCATGCTGCAATTTCTAAAACCAGCGCGGTTTTGGAAATCGCAGCATGTCAATTATATCTATGGAAGTGCCGGTGGTTTCCCCATAGATATAATTGTAACAGAAAGTACACATAGGAAAACTTTGCAAACTTTCTCTTAAAACGTTGCGGGAAGAATCACATTGTGCTCCCCCAGCTGTTTTTCCCGCAGCGCTTTATTGCTGCGGGATGTACCGTGTGGCCTTAGCCTTAAGATTTCTTCAGCAGCCATGTATTCTACTATAGGTTGCCCAATGTAACAAGACAGCTGCATCATCCCCACCCTGTCACAATATTGTATCCACCAGTTTTACCACATTCCATATACTGACATTATTGAGACATCAAACCATTCAGCTGAGGCGTTATTGGGGAAAATGATTTTATCTGTCTTCATGATAATAGAATCTCCTATAACTATTTGCTTACACCCTCTAGAGGTGTTATTTCTGAGATGGACGTCTTTGCCTCATCATTCATCTTGGAAATTTAGCTTCCTTTTTTCTTAATTTTCTTGGAACCATTTAAAACCCCTTTCTGCATTTATCCAGCTCCTTCCCTAATCCTCCTGATGTTCCTCTATTTCTCCAACCTCCATACCCGACTAACTGTCTGCTCAGTGAGCAGCAATTTTAAGTCTTTCATTTTGCTCCTCTAGATTGATCTTTAACGCAAGTTTTTACTGGGGCAACATGCTCCAATTTTGCGTAAACACTGAAGCAAGTCTCTGACTTTGCTAGCCATTATCCTACTTTATACAATAAATATTAATACAAAAGTAAATTACTTAGGGGGCGTTCACACTTGTCCGCTCATCATGATTCCACCATCTTGGAGATGGCTTGCACATGGTCAGTTTAAAATCCATTCATTTTAATGAGTTTTTAAAGCAAACTGCCAGTATCTATATGCAGCCTCCCCACCATGTAGGATTTTTTGTCAGTGCAAAAAAAAGCAGTTTTATGACAGAGAAGCTACATACAGACACCGGCGGTTTGCTTTAAAAACCCATTGAAATGAATGGGTTTTTGAACTGACCATATACAAGTCACCCCAAATCTGTTTTTGTACAATTTCAGTGGAAATACGGCGGGCGAACAGCAGTGCAAGAGTCAATGCTGCCTTACAGGGATGTGAACTTCTGCTTTTAACTCTGCTTTTTAGGCTGATGCTGCATGTTGTGAAAATGTTGCATTTTACTGTACCTGCAATTTGAATAGGATTCTGGGAAATCCCATCCACACATTGCAGAAAATCTGCAGTGGAAAATCACAGCATGTCAATTATATTTGCAGAGATGCTGGCGTTTTCCATGTAAAATGCAATGAAAAACGCTGTGACGAATTTCCACCGGGGGGTTTTCCGCAGCAATTCTTCTGCAGCATATGTAATGTCTTAGCCTTAAGGTTCACTTATTCACAAACTACTTAGTGCATGAAGTCCAGAAAATATCTGTAGTTTACAATACAATCCGCACAAGACTATTCTTTCTGTAGTCCTAGACTAGAAATGCTGTGAGCTGCAGCTTAGGTAAGATGACTACACGTTTAGGAAAATTGAATATTAAAATATCTACTGACAAGAAAGTAAAACATTACAAAGAAGAAAGTGTTTCCCACTGTCTGGTTTTATATAGTGAAATAAATGTAGGTGATACATTTTCTTTTAATCTAAATTATAATATTTTTCCTTTTTTTAAGTTGAAATCAATCCACAGTGAAAAGACTCATATGCTGTTATCTTAATAATATGATGCACATGACCCATGCTATTTTGTAGAAAAATATGTTGTCTATGAGTAAGAAAGAAAAAAATGTATAAAAAACTGTATGGTACACAAAGGTAAAGCTCAGGTTAACACAATAGCAGAGATTTCTGTGCATGGAGGGCAGCTAGGTGTAATTGGTAATCAAGTGCGACTTGTATGCCATATAGAGTCTGCTGACAAATCTAGTCAACGCTGACAAATAGTCATTGGTTGACCAAAGGGCATCTCCTAGAAGAAAATGACATATGAAAATATTCGATACTGCAGTGAGAATTTAAAAACTTTCTATTTATATAAAAGTGATTTATCTGGCTACCGGTAGCAGTCCTACAGCATGCATGACCTGTGTATTTGAAGCTAGTCTGCCTTCTTAATGATTTGCCACGTTTTTTGTCAGGTCTGTAGAAGGAGTTCTCTAGGGGCATGCCATAAAGGTAACTATAGCCCAGGCTAGAATGGCACTGTAATATGGCAGGTCACATACAGTGCAGACAAGCGGCAAGCCATTATTAACGCGTACAATATATTGTACAGCATTAGATTCACATTTTATTCCTGTAAAATCGGTGATTAAATTCTATAGGTTTGTCTATTACTCTTCTTTTGGATTCACATGACTCTTCCTTACACCCTCCAAGCCTTTTTCATTAATGAAAAAAAAAATATTTTACTTGTACAAAAAAATATTCTTTTCTAAAGAATATGCTCAAATGTGCTAAAAACTCCAAATATTACCAAATGAGTATGAACATAGTTATCATAACACAGCAATCACTTATGCATTAACTATAGGCAACTCTGACCAATTAGTTGACATCACTATAACAGCATTTTGTGAAGCATCTGTGCAGAACCTCCAGACATCTGTTGCCAAGTAAAAGAGCAATGAAAAATGTCAAATTCCCAGCTTTAAAGTCATAACTTCACTTAAGCAACTACATGACAATGCACACATGTACTGCAGTGCTAACAGGTGTTTATATAAACCTCTAGTGCCTTGATAAATTATATCTCATGATAGGAAACAATTACGCTCAATGGCCATGTGTTTGGAATTTCAGCACTCTAGTTAAAATACGTGGAGATATAAAAGAT
Source organism: Leptodactylus fuscus (assembly GCF_031893055.1). Lineage (NCBI taxonomy): Eukaryota > Metazoa > Chordata > Amphibia > Anura > Leptodactylidae > Leptodactylus > Leptodactylus fuscus. Next base: position 113,367,254 of record NC_134268.1, read on the forward strand.
TCCTCGGTGCTTTCAGGTGTAACCATATAATGTACAGGTGACTGTGCCCCCACTGTATGGCTTTATATGTAGGCGTGCTTTATAATATAAACATACACTCACCGGCCACTTTATTAGGTACACCTGTCCAACTACTCGTTAACACTTAATTTCTAATCAGCCAATCACATGGCGGCAACTCAGTGCATTTAGGCATGTAGACATGGTCAAGACAATCTCCTGCAGTTCAAACCGAGCATCAGTATGGGGAAGAAAGGTGATTTGAGTGCCTTTGAACGTGGCATGGTTGTTGGTGCCAGAAAGGCTGGTCTGAGTATTTCAGAAACTGCTGATCTACTGGGATTTTCACGCACAACCATCTCTATGGTTTACAGAGAATGATCCGAAAAAGAAAAAACATCCAGTGAGCGGCAGTTCTGTGGGCGGAAATGCATTGATGATGCCAGAGGTCAGAGGAGAATGGCCAGACTGGTTCGAGCTGATAGAAAGGCAATAGTGACTCAAATAGCCACCCGTTACAACCAAGGTAGCCAGAAGAGCATCTCTGAACGCACAGTACGTCGAACTTTGAGGCAGATGGGCTACAGCAGCAGAAGCCCACACCTGGTGCCACTCCTTTCAGCTAAGAACAGGAAACTGAGGCTACAATTTGCACAAGCTCGTCGAAATTGGATAATTGAAGATTGGAAAAACGTTGCCTGGTCTGATGAGTCTCGATTTCTGCTGCGACATTCGGATGGTAGGGTCAGAATTTGGCGTCAACAACATGAAAGCATGGATCTATCCTGCCTTGTATCAACGGTTCAGGCTGGTGGTGGTGGTGTCATGGTGTGGGGAATATTTTCTTGGCACTCTTTGGGCCCCTTGGTACCAATTGAGCATCGTTGCAACGCCAAAGCCTATCTGAGTATTGTTGCTGACCATGTCCATCCCTTTATGACCACAATGTACCCAACATCTGATGGCTACTTTCAGCAGGATAATGCGCCATGTCATAAAGCTGGAATCATCTCAGACTGGTTTCTTGAACATGACAATGAGTTCACTGTACTCCAATGGCCTCCACAGTCACCAGATCTCAATCCAATAGAGCATCTTTGGGATGTGGTGGAACGGGAGATTCGCATCATGGATGTGCAGCCGACAAATCTGCGGCAACTGTGTGATGCCATCATGTCAATATGGACCAAAATCTCTGAGGAATGCTTCCAGCACCTTGTTGAATCTATGCCACGAAGAATTGAGGCAGTCCTGAAGGCAAAAGGGGGTCCAACCCGTTACTAGCATGGTGTACCTAATAAAGTGGCCGGTGAGTGTACATGTAAGCATGTACCACTTAGATTTTATAAGGTGATCTGCAGAGACACTGATTATGAAAGTTTTGGTTGTTGGGTTGTTTTGGTCATATAAGTAAGGACATAAATACAATACTTATAAGACAGCCCTGCTGCGGACCCACGGGAAGACCCTGGATAGTCCATCACATTGATACTTGATGGTGAGGATGTGTGAAGGAATTCCTAATACTAGTATACATGAGTATTGCCAGACGGGTCATCGAAAAGGCTTAGAAGAGGAATGTAACACAACTAGTTGGTCCCTTCTGTCCTAAATGACAAAAAACATAACCGTAACGGGGGACCCATTTTAATTTTTGGTTTTAGTTGGGATCTATTTTGATCTTTGCTTTAGGCCTCAGGGGCATCTGCTTTATGCTATGCTATGCTTTATGCTATACTATGCTATGGTCTTGATGTAACCTTGTAAAGCTAACTCCTTTGTGTGAAAGATACCTTGGACTCACATAGAATCTCTTGATTTCAGGAATATCATTTTATAGACCAGGCTTCCGATGAAGTACTGTGGCCCACCATCAGTGCCATGGGAACTGTAGTTTTTACTGAATTCTTTGTTTTGTTATTTATCCCCCTCCAGATGAACATCTGTTTTCTGCAGGGTGAAACATGTTGAGGGCTATAGGCAGCGGTCACTTGCATTATAGACGAGTCTATCGGTGATTTGCATTAGTTAGGTGTGCTAGAGGAAAGTAAATCATTTCAGCTGGAAACATATATCAGATCTATGATCCTGTGGTTGCTGGATGAATAACTACCTAAGCAGTGTTCCCAATGCGTGTACTAGTAGATTGTATGACTACCATATACTGTACAATTGACAAAGGTGAGACTCTGTTTAGGAGTCCACAGTGGTGACGTTTGGTGATATGCACAGTATAATGAACTTGTGCAGCCAAACCAGTGTATGGTAGTGGTCTACTCCTGGGAACCATGGATTTAGACAAAACTTGTCAGTATAGCAGTATAGGAAAATGTGAATTGCATGCAATGGGCAGTGGTACTACACCCTATTTGGCTATCACATTTTGTAATTTAATATTAGGTGGAATTTTCATATTCTTATCTTAATAAAAGTTAAGTTTTATGCCACTCCTAATCAGTGACCCATTTCATAGACCAGTAACTTATTTTCTCTTTAATACTCAATGCAGTTCAATACTTGATCAAGGCTTCAAGTATAATAGTGAGGGTCTCAAAAAAGTTGGTTATCCAGTAATTATGATGGTACGTCTATGCTTCTAGTATTTGTTTATATGTGTATAGTTATCTTTGATGAAGCTGCAATAAATTAAATTAACAGCAGAAATGAATAGGATGAAAAATATAGTAATAGAGGTGTGACTATATAGATACTGTCAGCAGCTAAGATCAACCAGCAGCAAGCAATGTGAATAGCAGTTATCAGTGTTTGAATACAAAAGGCAGGGTTCTGGCACTGACTCCAGCTTCTGTGGATATCATTATACAGACTGAGTAGTTACCAGCAGTCAGTGGAATATGATGACTGTATTACGCCTATTACCAGTAATGATTATAGGAGAGATTCAGTTGTAACTAGACAGTATCAGTGAGATAATGGAAAGTTATTACCCCCATGCTGCGATTGTCACTCCTCTCTGGGTTAGATGCTGATACAGTGTGGGCAGTGTGATAACTAACATTATTGCAGCTAATAGTAATTATATGTAGCAGGTTAATAGTATTTGGCTTATCCACTTTCTAATACCCCCATATGTAACTATGTTCATAATGTGAACAGTATTTAAATGTCCAATATCGACATTTAGTGGCTGCTTCGGTGGGGCAACAGCAGTTGATTTCCAGTATGTGGCAATAGCCACTGAATGGTGTTGACTAAACCATAGTTTAAATAGTGTAATAAACACTTGACTCTATAATGGACACAGCCAACTGATAGTGTCAGCATGGGTTATGAGATTATTATATGTAGAGCCTAATAGTCATATCTTGATTACAGCAAACATTATACATATCCTGTGATCTGCTGGTTGCGATTATCTGCATACATGGCGCTAAATACTCTTCAGACACCCACATGCTATAAATACTAATTGTGTGACTAGTTTGTCCCAAGCCTATATTGGCTTGGGAAGGCCATTGATTTGTGGAATTGGACTTTCAATACACCTCAATGAAATTATTTATCTTTTAATAGTCTTTGCAGGCAGGATTTGACCTACATTTGTGAGTATCACAGTTCCATCCAGTCAACTTGTGCCATTTCTTAGGCCTGTACATAAAAGTGAAGAAATGAGTTTGGATCTATGGTTTGTATTATGCTTGGAAAGTAAAATAATTCACAGAACAAAAGGTTAGTACAGTTTCTCGACTCCTTGAAAGGCAAAACAGTCAATCAAAATTTGTTCTTCGTTCTAAGTTCATAAAAAGTTGGCTCTTCATTGTGGCAGAGCGGGGTGATTGGCAGGTCTCCAACCTTCACAACTCATTCAGATGGTTTAGTAAACTGCCCAGCATTTTCCAACCCTTCTGCTTATTTACTACATCTTTATGTTAAAAGAAACTATTGCATATATACAACCAATATGTGATGAAATGAGTCTATTTGTGTATGTATTACTAATGAATAATATTGTTCATATGTATAACATTAGTGACTGCATTGTTTAAGCATGTCTTATCAGTACATTACACTGGGTAAAGTCAGAAGGAAGGGGGGAGGCAGCGTTAAAACCATTAACTTCCTGCAAAAAAAAAAAACAAACAAACAAAAAAAAAAACAGATTTCCAACTAAGAGGTTTTATGACTAGTTGTCTTTAACCAACCCAATCGGGCATGCAGAGAGATGGTGTTATGACCCAGTGTTAACCTCAAAGGTCAGCAGAGATACAGCCATACAAGGTGAAGATAGAACATTCATCTTTTCTAGGTGAAGATGAGATGTTCTAATCACTAATGCAATGCATTACAATGCTAAATCATTGCAATGTATTGGACACTGATTGTGGGGATTATTGACGGGTCTCTGTTGTGTAATAAAGCAGAGACCCAGCAACTATGGCAGCTGCTGAGCTCCTGATCAACTGCCATATTTAAATACCTGACAGCCACCATACTATTACGGCTTACATCGAAAAGAGGTTAATGCATATTTAACAAGAACACAAATATAATTACAGAATTGCAGTAGGTCTTTTTTTCAAAGACCCCCAAAATCCCCAAAATAGTGGCAACTAAAGGTACAATTATTGCACAAAGAATAAGTAAGCTGTCATGGCTAATTTCAACAGAAAAATAAAGAAGTTTAGACGTTAGGAAGATGATGGAAAGCATGAAAAAAATCTGCTGAGCCGTAATGTCCAAACTACCCTGCATCTTTAAGGGGTTAAATGTGTAATGTCACATACAGAGCATTCTGATCAGACAAAGACTTGGTTCAGAAGAGGGTATGGGAAGACTTATAAGAAAGAACATCTAGAATCTATTGCAAAACTAGGAAGATGTCTGAATGAGAGAGGAGCAGAGCCAAAGACAAACCTAGGCCGAAAGTACAAGTGTGTCATCCCTTAATATTACACTTCATCTTGGTCCTGTGATGTGCTAACTTTCCATTCCATAGAGAATCACTTTACCACTGGAAAAAGTGGTGCTCAAATATGTTTATACATCACTGTTGCAGTATTGTGAGTGACTGACCTTTTGTACATTATTCTTGTGGAACTGCAATATACAAAGCTCTGTAAATGGTAATCAATTAACAAGAGAGAACAAAGAAGGGCATGTTGCAGTTTGGGATAGAGTTGTATCGACCAAACATTAAGGCATACACTTTTGGCCTTGCTTATAATTGTATTGATATTTCTTGTAAGCTACTTAATTTGTTTTACTTTCCAATGATGTCTTTTCATGGAGCACAGGTGCAGGGACTATACAGCACTTAAAGGATCACGCACATTCTTATTAGAATACTTGAAAACCCTTAGCTTTTAGGGATAAACACTGTGTTAGCAAGCACAACTCATAATACATTGCATTTTAAATTGAATTATAAGGTATGTTCTATTTAATTACATTTCTTTAAGGCATGTACAAAACATGTTATTTACATATATAGTAATTATTAGCTTTAATATATTCAATACTCACTCAAAGGCGCATACGTTCTGGAGATTAAATGTTACTCTGAAAAATTAATGCATTTTTTTTAAACGTAGTCAGCACTGTTTGTAATTTAACCCCTTATTTATTTAGCTTACTTATATAGTTCCATCATATTCCACAGAACTTTACAGTCCTATATAGGGTCACAATCTACATTTCCTATCAGTATGATTTTGGTGTGTGGGAGGAAATTGCAGAACCCAGAAAAACCCACAAAAACATAGAGAGAATATACAAATCCTTGCAGATTTTGGCCAGAATCGAACCTAGGACTCTATTGCTGCAAGGCTACCATGCTGCCCATACTTCCCTAGCATCTTCAGAAAACCATAAATGTTTTGTTTCTATTCACAGAGCTGTATCAGCGCATACTTTTTGTAGGACAATTTTTTTTGTAATGGTACTTTTAATTTGCTACAGGATGTACGGGGATGCTCGAAAAAAATCTATATGAAGGGAGCATAGAGAAAACTACAGCTGGGCCATATTCATATGGGTTTTGCTTTTACAGTGTTCATTTTGAAGCCAAAATGGCTGGTTGTTTATATTCTGCAGGTCAGTTCAATCTTAACAATACCAACCTACAGCTGTACAGTGTTGATCCATAGGAAGGCAAAAATCCACGAGATTTATGACAAATGCCCCAGGAAAAATAAATGTCAAAAATGTTCCTTCCTGACTCCAATTCTGGCAATCAGTTTAGGACCCTGAACAAACCTTTCCTTACCAAAAATCAAAGGGCACGTGCAAGGCGCGTTCAATTTTGCATAATGCACGTGTAAAAAATACACGTGTAAAAAATCAGACTCCCATTGACTTCAATTACATTTTTTACACTTGTAAAAAAAAGCACCAAAAACACGCAAAAAAACCAAACAAACCGTGGTTCTTTGACGCATTTTTTACACGTGTAAAAATTGTCATTGAAGTCAATTGGAGTCTGACTTTTACACGTGTATTCTTTACACGTATGTTATAAAAAATGAGCGTGCATTTACTCCATGTGCATGGGCCCTAATCCCTACAACCAGTAATATCTATCTGCTCAAGAAAGGTGTCCAAGCCTTTTTGAACTTGCTCAATGAATCCACTTCCTGTGGCAGTGAGGTCCAAAGCTTGACGTCTCTTACAGTAAAGAATCCCCACCTATTTTGTTGCCGGTGAAATGTTCTCTACTGGTGTAATGTCCACTTGTCACAGTCTTTAGCCTTAAAGTAAAAAGATCATTAGAAAGGTCTTTGTACTGTCCCTTCAAGTATTTGTATATTGAGATTAGATTAGACATCTTTTTTTTACAAATTAAATAACCCATAATTTGTTAATCTGTGTCTGTTATCCAGTCCTCCCATTCTTCTAATTGTCTTGGTCAACCTTCTCTGCATTAACTCTAGTTAGGTTCTTCTTGTATACTGTGGCCATTAATTACGTCTTTGTGTGATGTGTATTAGTGATTTGTATAAGTGCATAGGAAGGCTATTGTAGGCATATGTTTATTTTACTGAATTTTGCCAGCTTTTTACATAAAAAAGTCCTTTTCCTGCTATACAAATTAGTCGAGTGCCCCTGTGCTCCGAGCACACCCGTGTCATCGTTCTCTCCCTGTATCGCCACCACCTTCTTCCTTGCTGTTCATTCTCCTCCTCTTCCTTGCTTCTTCCTCCCATCAGCGTGAACTTAATATCGCCCATGCGTGAGATTTTGTTTGCACCTAAGTTAGGAAGAAGCAAAGAAGAGGAGGAGAAGATATATCTATATAAAGCAATACAGGGAGAGGATGATGACACGGGTCAAAGAAGAGGAGAAGGCAAAAACAGCAGGGAAGAAGGGGGCAGTGATGCAGGAAGAGTATAAGGAGGGTGTGCTTGGAGCTCCTGTGATAGCTCTGTGAAGACTAATTTGCATAACACGAAAATTGCTTTCTATGAAAAAAGAAAGGTATGCCTATAATAGCCTTTCTAAAGGCTACATGAAGATAGGATTAGGTAAAAGCAGAGGGCATTCAATGTAGAATTTATTTTATCTCTGGTTTTGTCCCCAGTTATTTATAAAAAGCTTTAGCTTTTTCACTTCCCTCCAGTTTATATAATTTAGATGCTTTCTTTTTACCATTTTGGTGCCCCTCACATTTTGATTTAACCACAGTAGTTTTCTTTTGTTCCTAACACATTTATTCCCATACTATATATCTTTCACAGGATGTATTTAAGATGCTTTTAAAAGTGTCCCATTTAGACTGCATACTTTTGTTTTTAAGGAAACTGTCCCAGTTTATGGCCTTAGGGTCATCCCTTAGCTGATGAATATTTACCTTCCTGAAGTTTAGAGTTTCTGTATCCCTTCCACTAAGCATCTTATTAAAGGATACTTGAAAATATAGAATTTGTGGTCACTGTTACCGAGGTGATCTCCAACCTCTTCCTTTGATATTCTGTCAGATCTGATATTTGATGTTCGATCTGTTAAAATTAGGATCTTGAAATATCCCTTCTTGTGTTGGGTCCTGCATTAGTTGGGAAAGGTAATGTCTATAATTATTGGCAAAACTCTGTTACCTATTAAGGACCTGCAGATTTCTGTTTCCCAATTTGTATCAAGATAGTTAAAGTTACCAAGATAATTCCCTTATTATTTTTAGCTGAATCCGCTATTTGTGCCATTAGTACCAGTTTCACTTCCTCCATCATATTGGGATACTTCTAACAGATCCCTTGTAGTATTTTTATTTCCATCTCTACATGTTTGTTTTCCTCACATATGTCTCACTGTATAGACTTTAGGCACTGTAATTGTTTCACTTTATCCCTATTTTGCATTTTCTTATTAGCTGTTCTACTCCTCTCTCCACTCCACCCCACTTTCCTTGCTTATCCCCCTGCCACTACCTACACTATTCTTCTCTTCTATATTATTAATTGCCTCCCCCAGTCCCTAATTTAAATAGTCCTCCAACCTTCTAGCCATGTTTTCCCCTCTCCATTGTAGTGCAGTCCATCCATACTGAAGAGCCTGTAACCAACACAGCTCAGTTATCTATGAACCAAACCCCTCCTTCCTATATTATCTCTTGAGTCACTTTCTTATTTCCCTAAATTCCCGCTGTTTCTCCTATGTGGCCCATGGTACATAGTTACATAGTTACATAGTTGCATAGTAGATGAGGTTGGATAAAGACATTAGTACCAAGTGGTACAGTAAGTATTTCAGAAAATAGTACCTTTGAAGTCCTTTTCTTGAGCTTTCTGTCCAGGTCCCTAATATCATTTTTAGGATCTTCCATCTACCTCTAAATTTGTAATTAGTACCAATATGCATCATGACATCTGGGTCTTCACCGGTCACTTCCAGTAATCTGTCAGCCTGATCCACAATATGGCGAACCCGAGCACCAGGAAGATTACAAAGTCGTATTCTCTGTTTATGTGACACATTGCTCTATCTGTGACCTAATAACTGAGTCTCCCTCTACCAGCATCTGTCTGACCTTTCCTACGTTCCCAAATACCTTCTTTCTGGAGCAGACATTCTCTTGATCACTAGAAGAAAATCTAGATAACGAACCCCTCATACCCCAACTTGGCAAAGTTATTGGGGTGTGTCAGGTTAGGACTAGCCTCCCTGAAATTCTTCCCTCTACCTCTCTTCCTAAATATTACCCATCTTGAACCTCCATGCTACTCTCTCCATCTCCATCTGTCACAGTGAATTTTGACAATTGCATGTAGTGTTGAGATTTTCTCATTTAGATCTAGAATCTGAGCTTCCTGATGAACAATTATGTTACATCTCAAACAACAATATGACCCCACAAACAGCTGTTACAGGAAAGCATACATTACAAAAAATGTGCACTGAGTTGTATTGGTATGAATGGAGTTCATCCAAATAGAGATATGTACAGCAAAACCAAAAAGAAGCCAGAAGTTATTTATCTACTAGGTGCACTTAAAGGGGTTTGCCACTTTCAGACCAATATTGAGAAACAAATGTTATTATTTGTATGATAAAAAGATATACAACTTTCCAATATACTTTCTGTATCATTTTTTTCATGGTTTTTTAGATCTCTGCTTGCTGTTATTCATTCTGTTACGTCTAATTGGATAAAAGTCTGGACATGGTCATGTGATTTACAGTCCATGGTCATGTGATGAGCACACAGGTGCACAGATGATTACCAGGCAGATGTCTGATTACTGTGCTGTGACTATAACAAGCGGCACCTGTGTGTTCATCACATGACCATGGACAGTAAATCACATGACCATGGTCAGAGTTTTATCTCGTAGAAGTAACAGAATGAATGACAGCAAGCAGAGATCTAGAAAACTGTGAGGAATTAATACAGAAAGTATATTGGAAAATAATATAACTTTTTATTATACAAACCATCACATTTGTCTCTCAGTAATGGTCTGAAAGTGATCAACTCCTTTAATCTAAAGCTCATTTAAGTTAATACACACTTAAATAGGCTTATGCCAAATAAGCAGCTCCTGAACTGCAAGATTGCGCTCTGGTAGTTTTTATTACATTTTAACATGAAACTTAACACTTTAACTTAAAATAATAATAATAATAATAATAATTATTATTATTATTATTATTATTATTATTGTTATTATTATTGTTATTTGTGTTGTCATATTATAATACTTGTAGCTTTTTCATATTTCCGTATGTAGAGCTATGTAAGGTGTCTGTTTTTGCTGGACAAGTAGTAGTTTTTATTGATATTACTTGGGAGATTGTGCAATGTTTTGATAAATTTTTATGTAATTTTTTGCCAGGAGGCAACACAATGAAATTCACTGTATCAGATATTGTTATATGTTTATAGTTCTGCCATTTTCAGATACTGAAATGCCTAATGTGATTTTTTTTTTTAACTTTGCTCATTTTTCTTAGTATTTTGGGTAAAGGAGTGCATTGAAATGTTCTATTTTTTTATTTGAAAAATTAGTAACTTTTAAAAAAAAATTATATTTAGACCCCCTATGGATCTTGAACGCATTCAATACACTACAATACTAATATGTTGCAGTGTATTGACAAATCCATTCAGTTCTATGCTAAGCAGTCGATGGCAGCCTTTAATAGAAATATAGCAAAGGCAGATCTGGGAGCTTTCCATTAACTCCTAGCAGTCATGCAGGATCATGCAGTTATGGTGATTGCTACCCCTGGATTATTACTCTCCTGGATGGCAATCCAAGGCAACATGGCTGCATTCACACACCACTGGTCTTCAGATGCCTCTGCCACATTTGACTAAGGAATCTGAAGGGTTAATTAGAAAGGACTTTGCTGGCTGTTTGCTGTATAAAATAGTGGAGACCTGGCAGCTCCAGAGTATGCATCTTGTTCAAAGTTACAAGTTAGGCTTTATTACTCACGCAAATGTCAGGAAATGGATTGAGGGATTGTCTACATGTCAGTGAATAATGCCTTTAGACATTTTGTAAGATCTAAAACTAAACATAAGTCTATGATCTGACTGATCGAGGCCAAACCTTTCACTGATAATAAGGAAACCTTCATGACTTTAGCCATCCTAATTCATCACTGCTCATCATCCATGGCCTGGGTCTAGAATGATAGCAGAAAACCTTTACAATGAAAGGTGTGAGTTGTAGTATCAGATAAAATATCTCGATCAGACTTTATATGAGCAAATTTTCTGAAATATATATTGGGTCAAATTAGCTGAAATTGCTAGTCATGCTCAATTCAGTCTAAATAAATTTAGTCTGAATCAACAGTGACCTGATTGCCCTAAAAAGCGATTTATAGGACTTCTTGGACATGTGGTAAAATATAACATATATAATAGCAATTCTTAGTCATTGACCTACTTTCTATGATTGATGAGTAATCCAGACCAAGTAATCTCAACCAACCAATGACAACTGTAATGATATTCTGAATCTTTTTCCAGCTTCCTAGTACATTGTACTCATATAGATATAGTAACAGAAAAAAAATGGTTAAGACTTGTAAGGTAGGGAAGAAAAGGGAAATGCAAAGGCAACTGAGACTGAAAGGATTAATATATAGATATATTAAAAAGTTGAATGTTTTCTTTTTTTTATTTATACACTGATTGGGAAGCTGCAAGCAGAAATGTGTAATATACTTTACAAACGCCTTATAAATTCTATGTTTATCCCTGCACCCACGCATTGCTGGTCCGTTCTGCCTATTGTATGTCAATATGTGAAAAATGTAACATCTATATTGTAGAAAATATGCAGTAATAGTGAATGACTACAAATTTATGCAACATTTGAGTACTAGTTAATGTTGTGTTAGTGTAATGGGATATACTGCAGAAATATTACATATTGTCAAATAGAAGCTGTACAGCTTGGACAATAGACCTGGCTACATACTCTAGAAAAGAAGCTGACTTGATATGGATAGCTTTTCTAATGAAAAATGTTTGCCTGGATGAAAATAACTTGCAGTTTTCCTTACTGTGGTTTTTCATCACAGAAGTCAGTGTGGGGAAAACATCGGAGCAACAGCATGCTGTGTCTTAAAAAGCATAACATGGTCTACAACTGGCTCAAGACCAAACACTTAAATAACTAATGAAATGTGTAAATGGGAATTCATAAATTCCCATTCACTAGCATTACACCTCTAGCCACAAGATAAGAAACCTGTCATATATTTGCTGCCTATGAATAAATGCTTTAAGAGTATCTGCTTGAAAATTATTAAACATTTCTTAGTCAAAGTACATTTGCTATTATTTAAGCATTGTATAAGCATCATAAATCATTGTAGAAATATCATAAAATGATCTACAGAATATCAGCATAGTATTACAATGGCTTATATGTAGTTCTCCATAAGATGCCAATGAACTGTGGGCATAACTTACCAGTGAGCTTTTTCATCGGGCAATGTCATTGTATAGAGTTGATGTCTACAATTACCCAGTATAGGAAATTAAAATACATTAAGTCATCGCCATTTATTCAGGACAGATGGAAACACTCAAATATCTAGAACACATTTTTAGTACAATCCAAGAGTGAGTCTTTATTCAATTTTGCAGATTTTTTTTTAGATATTTTTTCTGCGATATCATAGTATAGTTAATTTACATGTCATAAAATAAAACATATGTGTCTGCCCTTAACCCCTCTCTGTCAAAGTCTTTTTTAAATTTTCATTTTTTAACTCCCTACCTTCCAAACTCCCATAACTTTTAGATTTTTCCATTCACAGAGCAATAGGAGGGCTTAATGTCTGTGGGATAAATTGTATTCATAAGGGTACCATTGTGTACTGGTATAGTGGACTGGGAAGCTGGAAAAAAAAATGGGGTGGAATTAGTTGGCTCATCAGGAGCATGCCCAGGCATTGTAGGGAGGTCATACAGGCACATGGAGGCCTCATTTTGACATGTTTTAAGGACATTACATCAAAGTTGGATCAGCCTGTAGTGTATTTTTCCACTTTAATTTTGGGGGTGACTCCAAATCCAGGCCTCTATTGGTTAATAAATCTGATTTCCATTGATGATTTTTGTGTTATTTTGTTGTCATCACATTCAATGAGAATATTTCATTCATTCAGATCCAGGATGTGTTATTTGAGTGTTCCCTTTATTTTTTTGAGCAGTGTATTTGAGCATAAGGTGCCTTTTTTCAGGGTCAGATGTAATTTTTAGTCATAGTATTTTGCAGAATATCTATTGCTTTGATTACTTTTTATTCAATTTTTTATGAAGTGAAACAGTGAAAAAAATGGTAGTTTGGCTCTTTTGATTTATTTTCCCTCTACAGTGTTCACCGTATGGGAAAAATATGTTTATAAGTTGGTAGAACAGGTGTTTTCAAACACAGGAATATCAAATGTGTTTCACATTCATGTTTTTAACTTTTATGTGTGTTCTGGGGAAAGGGTAGTGAATTGAATTTTTATTTCTCTTTAATTTTAAAAATATTTTTTTTTTTACTTTTTTCTTTAACTGTTATTATTAGACCCCCTTGGGGTCTTGAACCGCATGTGGACTAATCTCTAAATTGCATTGCAAATGCCATACAGCAGCCTGTAATGCCAGTTAAACCTGGTAACTTTCAAAGGGTTTCCAGCTGTCACTGCAGAAGATTGCCAGCCACAGATCTGATTTTGGGGGAGGTGATAAATGGCAAAATGGTGGCCCATAGTTTGAGACATTTCAGAGGTTAATACCAACAATCAGTGTGCACCTCAGTCACTGTGGGCATTAGTGCTTGGTCTCTTATGTATAATATATTGCAAATTAAAGAGTATGTATAATTATAATACAACTTTTTATAGATGATTTGTATAGGTGAATAAAAGAAACTCTGTAATATGTCTTATTAAAAAATAATGGGAGAAATTTATCATTTGTCAAGTATTTTAAAATTAAGTTTTTCTGGAGTCATAATTTTCACAAAAAATTATCAATTGTCACGTGATGTTTGATAAACTAGATGGACATACAAGTCTAAGGGTCCATTGACATGGATGAAAATGACACTTTATTTGGTGCTGAATTTTCAGCGCTGAAAAAAAAGCCTACCATTGATTCAAATGGTTAATGCTAGCTTTTTTTTTCACTAGTGTAATCTTCCAATTACAGAAAAAAAAGCTAGCAGAACTCATTGTAATCAATGGGAGGCTTTTTCTTCAGTGTGGAAAATTCAGCGTGGTAAATTCCGCCAGTGGAAAAGAAAGCTAGTGGAACCCATTGAAATCAATGTAAGGCTTTTTTTCAGCGCTGAAAATTCTGCGCCAAGTAAAGCGGCATTTTCCTCCATGTGAATGGGCCCTAATACATTTTTCCTGAAAAAAAATACTCCACTTACTGACAGGAGTGAGTTTGTGACAATTTTTGTACTTTTAGGGAATATGCAAATGACTTTTTCAGGATGTAATTAGGAAAACAATGCCTCTGTTCGCTGCCACTAGGACATCCCCCTTAAACATCATGCATGGCTTTTTCAGACAGCCTTTATACCATGATGCAGGATTATTGCCACTTTGGGATACTGCAACATTGTCCCACTGATCCGATATTGAAGACCTTTACTTTGGACCCTTTAAAGTTGCAAATATGTTACAATAAAATAATTAAATATAATAATAATAATAATAATAATATATATATATATATATATATATATATATATATATATATATATATTGAACTGTGGACTTCATTGTATTCTACAACTCAAAATAAAGGATTATAGTTTGCTTATTCTACCACAGTAGTCAAAGGGGTTTTCAGAAAATACTATGCTTTAACCCAAATGATTGTTATCATTATATTTTTAGCACCGACATAACCTAAATCATGGTGACAATGAAGGAAGCATATGTATGCTTTAACTAAGCAATTTACCAATTCAAGTGGGCTGCCACTACTGTAAGAGTCGAACACATAAGTGATAAAGCTTGGCAATGCTTGAATAAAATGGAATAAGAAATCATTTTGACAGAGCCCAGATCTCAGCTTGGTCTGCTGTTTATTGTCTTTTCCTTTCTTTCAAGGTCAACATTTCTAGGTTTATGTGGTCTAGATTGTATATGACAGTGTTCCAGGAAATGTAAGAACACAGAGGTAATGTTTTTTATTTATATATATTTTGTAAAGCAGATCAATGAATTTTAACTCCTACTGGGGGAGAGTTTATATACCACAAAACACAATGTTACAGGAAGCAGGCCACAAACTATAGGATGCAATGTATTAACTATACATTATTCATTGCACAAGTCAAGACTATTAGATGTAACTGCATGGCCATGTTTTAGTGACATTCTTCTTGTACAATCCCTAATTCCAAGCCTCTATTGTAAAGTCATTAATGTTAGAATGCTGTGACAAACAAAATATGTACAATATTTGTCCATTTTAAATATGTCATTTTTTAACTGAAACTGCGTCATCAAAAAATGTCATATTTGTTAATCAAGTTTTATATTAAACATATTTTAAATACTTTTAGGAGAGATATTTAAAAAACTTCAATGTTATTTACCATTTACTACAAAAAAATATGTAAAGTCATGCAGTTTTGACTTTGCCCACTAAGCTAAATATTCTGCTGATACTTCCTATTTTCTGTAGGAGATTTCTTTGCAGCAGCCACCTACCTATTAGCACACTGATGATCACAGCTATCATGTATATGCAGATAAGAAACACCTTTCACAATAAGTGATTTCACTGCTCACGACAAGCTCACTGAGCGTACCTTAGCTCACTAGGGTCTACCCTAGACTATTTTAGGCTTAGTAGCAACATGGCTTTGGCTTATGTGAACCGTAAGTTAAGAAATTAAAAAAATGAATTAAATATTCAAAACACCTTCCTTTCTCTAGAACACATATAAAATAAAGTTAATTAAACATATACACATTAGGTATCCCATGTACAAACTCCTAAAAATAGTTTTCCCATTTCCCATAGCAGGAAAAAAAAGTCAAAATAGCCAAACTTCCTTTTTTTCTCTATTTCACCTCTCATAACACACTGGATAAAATGCGATCAAGGCAATAGACAGTCCCCAAAATGTTCCTACGTACGTGAAACGTACTTCTGGCCCCACTAAAGGGGAGTCTTATGCAGCCCTATAAATGCAAATATAAAAATATAAAAAATATAGCAACTCCAATATTTTTTTTTCCCAGGGGGTTAATATATAAGAAAAGAAATACACAAATTTGGTATTGCCATAATCATACTGCCCGACAGAATGCAGGTGACATGTCATTTTAGCTGCACAGTGAATGTCCATAAGAATTTTGCACAAATGCAATTTTCTGTAATTCCACCCATTTTGATTTTTCCGTCTTCCCAGTAAATCATTCAGAATATTAAATGGTACTATTATGAAATACAATTTGTACTGTAAGAATTAAGCACTTTGTAAACAGAAAAATAAAAACGGTTGTTCTTGGCACTGTATATTTTTGGGGAAACATATTTTTCAATCATATTGCATAGTATTTCTATGTAAAAAACTATTTAATACATGTGTCTGTCATGTTCGGTTGAGCCTGTGACTCCTACTTATTACCATTTAAACTTATAGGTGTCAAACTGTGACCCACAGTGTAATTATGTCTGGCCAGCAAGTCATAACAAGAGAGTTCACACTTACAGAACATTCCTTTTAATTTCACAGCAAAACTCTCACCAATACTGGATAGATATTGTTCACCACTATACAGCTTTCAATTATTCTTCCACTACAAGTTCTTGCCAAATAGCAAATAATTTATCTTTCATTATTGACCACATATTGATGAAAGTATCTTTATTGCACCAGTAATGTTGAGTTTCAGGAGCGTAAAAATCACAGCTGCAGGGGATGTGACTGCAAACATACTTAAAGGGGATTGGGGTCTGTGGTCAACTGGATATGGTCAGGGCCCTGCAGTATCAAAAAAGCAGACAGCTATAAATCTTGTTAATGGAAAGAGCCGCCAGGCCCCTTTCAAATAGTATCCTGCCCAGGGAACATATTTAAAAATAAAAGATACATATACTCACCTCTCATGGGCTTCCAATGGTCTCCAGCATCCTCTATGGGATCTTCCAGCCTGAGAGCTCATGTGGTCCAGGGGTCCCTGCTGGGGTTTATGATTAGACATCAGCAGCAGTCATGTGAGGTGCATTGGCATAATGTCCCCAAAGGCCCAATCACAGGCCCCAGTGGTGACATCTAGGGCATGTGACCTCAGTCACAGGCAGGAGAGGACCAAAGAGGATGTTGAAGAGAGCCAGAGGGAGTGAGTATGCCCAGAAGAGTTGAGGCAAGGTGTGTATAAGTGTTTGTTATTTTCAATTAGCTCCCCTGGACATTCCCCTTAAACATCAGGCATGGATTTTTAGACAGCTTTATTTCATGATGTGGGATTATTGCCAAACTAATATATCTATTCCAAAAAGAACAGACTCCGAGCTGTGGGCAGTGCTGTTTCGATCTGGTTGGATCTCATCAGCACAGCACAGGGGAAGTAATTTGGCTGGGTGAGAGGAGCAAAAATGGCTTGTAAGTCTCCATACACCTGCACAAATGCACTATTCTTAAGGAGTTTTCTTAGTTCCCATCCCCTGAGCCTCTACTTAATACTTATTATTGAACCCCAAAGTATTGAATAGTACCAAAATGATCCAGAGGGCAGAACATCACAAATATTTGTTGAAACAAATTTTGCAGGATTTGCCTGAAGCAGCTCAAGAGGGGCATCTTGGGAACATTCTAGATTGTGTGGGGCCGCTGTGGAGCATTATATTGTGTAGGGCTACTGTTGGGAGCATATTATACTGTGTGGGGCCATGGTGAGGAGCATAGTTTACTGTATGAAACCACTGTGGAGAACTATATATAACTATATATAGGGCTGTGGTGGAAGATTATACTGTGTGGGGCCTCTTCGCTATTTACATCACACTCTATCTGTTTTATAGCACTGGTGTGACATTATCACAGGCTGTAATTAAATTGCATGATAACTACAAACAGATAATATGCAATGTAAATAGTGATCAGAGGCACTAACCCCCAACTTTGATCAAGACAGCATTTTCCCAGTGGTGCATGGGTGCCACCATTTCGGGGAGAGTTACCGCCCTGAAAATGAGATCTGGTTCTGGTGATCCAATGTCATGATAGCTGAGAACCTGTTAAAATCTGCAGTATATAAATAAATATTTTAAAAAATAAATAAAAATTGAAATCAACCCCCCTCCCTTTCCCAAAAGCACATATAAAAATGCATAACGTGAAACTCATTCTAATTAGGTATCCCTGTGTCCAAAAACACCTAGTCAACAAACTTCTAAAAATATTTTTTCCCATATGGTGAACGTTGTAGCAAAATTAAGCCCTCATATGTCTTTGTGAACAAAAAAAAAAAAAAAAAAGTTATGGATTTTGGAAGGCAGGGAGTCAAAAACGAAAACTGTAAAATTACTGTGTTTGGAAGGATTAAACTTTAACAATTGGCCTGACTTTTGCATTTCTCATGGTAGTTATACCTAACATGGAGCATGGAGATGGCACTGCAGAAGAGGGTTAAGCTGCCAAGATGGCAGTTGACAGTGAACCTCTGCTTCACATGACCACACAACTGGAATCACAGTTATATGTTTCTCATGTGCTTCTGGTTGGACCTAATGGGTAAGCACTGAGGACAGACCATGAGGCATTTATTAGGTTCCTGGATACCAAGGAAATCCATTAGCATCCCGCTATTTTTTCACTAACTGATTACCAACAAGAGGATATTCAATGGTCTCCCTCATGGACCCTGCTGCTATACTTCCAAATCCATTATCCAATAAATTGATTGTACATTACAACATAACTTTTATTAAAGATATTGGGCAATTGTGATGTACAATGCAGTAAGGTCACTGTTTTTAAAACCTTGAGCTCCTTAACAACAAATAGCCAAGCACTGAAGATAAAATGAGAATCTAAAGAAAAAAAAATATAATTATATCACCAGAAGGTTCCCATTGCCCCCAGGTATTCGCAGAAATGCCTATAATAAGAATAATATTGCAGATCTGCTCTAAAAAGGACCCAACTTGGGACCACAGTGATATAACTTACAGGAGTGACAGCATACAGTAGCCTTTCTTCCAAACTATGAGTAAGATATCCCTAGTCTGGACAGCAATTCTTGATCCTGGAAATAACAATATATTAGGCAGGATGTTGAAATGGCTAGCCTAAATACTGTTTATGTTTGCTTTGAAAAGGACAGCATAAGAGACATGCTATGTGTATATGTGCTGGGCAGCACTTAACTGAAACTAGAGGTAGAGTGCATGACTACTGTAGGACCTGACCAAACACCTGATTCAACTTCAGTGTAGAAGAAATGGAACGGCACTCCAAATAATTATCTGCATGTGGTTTGCTTTTATTATAGAAGTCACATCACATAAGACATTGTACAAATTGTACAATTAGGCTTATCCAATAGTGTCATGTTTATGGATAGACCCCTTAATCAGACAGATGGTAATTAGAGATGAGTGAGTAGTACTCGATCGAGCAGGTATTTGATCGAATACTACGGTATTCTAAATACTCGTACTCGATCGAGTACCACTCGCTGTTCAAATGTAAAAGTTCGATGCAGAACCAGCATTGATTGGCCGAATGCTATACAGTCGGCCAATCAATGCTGGTTCTTCTCCTGGGCAGAGCCGACTGCGCATGTCCGTTTCTAGTGCGGGCATGCACAGTCGGCTCTGCCCAGGCCCGATGCCTGGCAGAGTGAATGAACAGCTGGAAGACGCCGCGGGGACGCTGCAAGGAGAAGACTGCACGGAGGATCCAGCCCGACCCTCACTCATGGACTTGGTAAGTAAAATTTGATCAAACGTTGCCTACCCCTGAAATGAGCATTTTCCCCCCATAGAATATAATAGGGTTCCATATTCGATTCGAGTAGTCGAATATTGAGGGGCTACTCGAAACGAATATCGAACCTCAGACATTTTACCGTTCGCTCATCTCTAATGGTAATACCACAGTGGGTTGTGACGCCTGACATATAGGGGAGATCACTCTGGTTGAATCACCCGTGGATAGTGGCTAGAGGAACGCAGGTCAGAACCAATATTTTTCAGATGTGTTACTGCCATCAATTTCTAAATTATTATTTTTATTCTTTCAGATTAAATGGAAAAACTTCTAACCTTCACCTTGTGATATGTGGTCTATATTCTGTTGTGAATAATATATGGCTATGTGAGATTTCCAAGTCATTGCATTCTTGTTTTCTTCACATCTAACATAGTATCCCAAGGTTAAATAATATATTTACAAACATATGCAACAGTAGTTTGAAACAAGCAGTAACATCACATCAATCTTCTCTAAGAGCAGTTGTTAACCCTTATTACTTGTGTGCTGCTTTTAAAATGACAAAGTTTTTTACATGGGAATATATTGTAAAATCTTCTTTTTTTTAATGTAGATTGTGAGCCCCATATAGGGATCACTATGCACTTTTTTTTTCCCTTACCTATTAGTATGTCTTTATAGAATGGGAGGAAATCCACGCAAACACAAGGAGAACATACAAACTCCTTGTAGATGTTGTTGCTGGCGGATTTGAACTTAGGACTCCAGTGCTGCAAGGTTGCCGTGCTAACCACTGAGCCACTATGTTGTCCCTGAATATGTCCTAAAAATTGATTCTTACATTACACATACTTTTTAACCCCTTCCTGCTCTGCATCACTCTATTACATCAAAATGAGTATATAGTTTAATACTCAGCATCATACGGCACTAGTGCGATGCAATAGTACGGCACTGTAATGCCGCGGGCACAGAAGTTGTGCCCACAGCATGACTATCTGCACTCGGCTGTGTAATACAGCTGAGGGCTAGGATCAGCCTCTGGAGTCAGAAGAGTCACTAAGCCCCTGGATGCCATGATCAACAGTGATCATGGCATCCAGGTGGTCCTGGGGCAAGATTACTCCCCACTGTCACCACTCCACTGCCCCGCAATAAGATCCCATAGGAACTAATGGTCGATGTTTTGCAATACTATGTATTTCAGGGAATCCGAGCTTCAAGTCCTCTTGTGGGACATGTAAAAAGTAATTAAAGAAAACAAAAACACACACACACATAGCTTACAATATACAGTAATAAATAAGTAATTAATAAAAAGTTTTTAAAAAAAAACCTTTATATTTAAAAAGTACATAATGTAAACAAAATAAAAAAAAAACATTTTAGGTATCCCTACATGCATATAAATAAGCCCCCACTATCCAAAAATAGTGTTAATTATCCCATATGTTAAATGCCTTAAAAAATAGGTAAGTAAATATTTATTTATTATATATAATATATCTCGATAGGCAAATTAACAGATTTTAGTCACTTTGCTTTTCCCAAAACATAACAATAAAACTTGATCAAAAAGTCATACATACCGAACATTGGAACCTCTAAAAAGTACAACTTCTCCCTGCAAATAATGAGCCCTGACATATCTCCATCAACAATACAGTAAAAATAATATAGGCATCAGAATATAGTGACCTCAGGAAAATCGTTCATTTTCAAAAAGTGAAGTTTTATTTGTATA
Source organism: Leptodactylus fuscus (assembly GCF_031893055.1). NCBI lineage: Eukaryota > Metazoa > Chordata > Amphibia > Anura > Leptodactylidae > Leptodactylus > Leptodactylus fuscus. Next base: position 113,388,875 of record NC_134268.1, read on the forward strand.
AGTAGTAAAAGGTAGTAACAACCAAAACAAATCTGGTATCACTATAATCATAATGACCAGCATGACAAAGCTGTAATGTCATTTTCAATGCAGAGTGAACAGCGAAAAAAACAAACATAAAAAATTATGATAGCATTGTGTGTTATTTCACATGGACCACCAAAAAAAGTAAATATATTACAATAAAAATACCCTGCATCCTTAAAGGGTTAACAATGTTTGTTACTTTTATACCATATTAAAATTTATGTCTAAACAAATTGTGCAATCTTGCAGTTTTCACATTCGGTGTTGTACCTTAGAATAGACTAATGCTTCCTATTCTGTAGAGATCACTCAATAGAAAGAGTACAATGAAATGTAACATTGCAATTATAAAGCTGAAGACAGAAAACGCCCACACCTACTTTAAGATGGTTTCTCCCTAAACCTCCACATATTACTGTGTTAAAAGAAGATGTGGCTGTACATGAACAGCTTTCTCCATTCACTGCTACAGGACTTCCAAGAAAAGCCCAACATCTCTTTTTAGGTATTCAAGAGTTATATAGGGCTGAAAGGAGAAAGCTGCATATACATGTCTACCTCATTGTGTCTTGAGGCGGGGCTGGTTAACCCCATTCTTGAGATAAGTACAGGTCTTAGAGAGAGGTGGAGCTTGCATCTATGGGACAATTATTTCATACCCTGTGGCATAATGTACCCAAATAGAAATAACTAGAGATGAGCGAATAGTATTCGAAACTCTAGTTTATCAGTTTATCATAGGAATGAATGGAAGCGGCCAGTGGCCGACGCTTAACCCTTTGGTGTTCGGCCGCTTCCATTCATTCCTATGGGAGCAAGGTATTCAAAATTAGAGTTTCGAATACTATTTGCTCATTTCTAGAAATAACCCTTTAATAGAATATAGAAGCAATAATAACTCCTTGTATGTGATGTGATTACATGGAATATGCAATTTCCCAATATTAATATCAATCTCGCATTGGATGACTACAAAATAGGTAACTGATACATATACAAGTCCTTCAAATGTGAATTTTTAGTTTTAATATTTGTTTTAGTTTAAGTAAGCATAACTATGTAGATTTATTTTTTTTTAAATTTCAATTAATGTTTTATTTCATTGCTTTTGTGAACATTCATAGTGAGAAATGGTCACCCCTTCATGCTAATGTAAATTTTGAGTGGCAGTACAGTACTATACAAGGTGCATTGCATATACTGCACATAGTTTTGTTGTATTTTTCTAAATTGCTTCATATTTCTGTATAGAAGCGCTGTCTGACATGGCATAAAATGTCTCATCCTGCTGCAGGTCTTTTTTGGCCAGTGTTGTATTATCTAGCTTTTTAGATTACAACATCAAAAACAGTGATTTTTCTTTGAGCTTTCACATGTCACATGCATTTTTTTTTCATTTATAGTACTACAAAGGGAATTCCTAATAAATCTACTTTCATATGTTTATCTACTTGTTTTGGTTTTCTCTCAATAAGCCTCTTACTAAACCCCTTAAGGACAAAAGGACAAAGCCTAAAACTACCTTAAAGGGGTTGTCCCATAACAAGGAAACAAGGATCCTATCTATACTGCTAGTTTATGTGGATATAAGACTTTTTCTAAATACATTGCTTTATCAAAACTGCTTTGTTTGGCCGCTATCTTAATTTACTCACTTCATTGTTTACATGCGTTTCTATGACCACGGGACCCAAACCACGGGCTTATCTGCTCAGTCCCCAAGTGACATAGCTGCCTGCTCTCAGGGTGGGAGGGAGGGGCTGAGTGCTGGGAGGAGCTCTGAGCTGTGTATGTCTCTACCACAGACAAGCAACAAATCGCCTGAGATAAGGGAGGGAGGAGGTGAGAGCTCCGGGATTTGGGATTTCTGAGCTCTTATCTCCTGCTCTTCCACTTATCAGTCAGTTTAATTGAATTTGGCTGATAAGGGCTGAGATAGGGAGTCCTATACCTCTGTATGTATTACAAACTGACTCAAATCCAGCTCTGCTACATCAGCTTCATACTGTAGTAATTCATTTATAACCAATCCCTCATTACTAACTGCAATCATAGCAGATAGAAGAGCAAGTGAAACCCCGCCCACCAATGTGGCGAGAAAACCAGGAAGTGAAGAGAGCACACAGCCTGGAGGCTGCTGAACAAGCGTGATGGGAATATCCCTTTAAGGGCGCATCCTTGTTTTTCATATATATACGTTTGTCACTTTATGTGGTTATAACTTTGAGTCACTTTGACTTATGCAAGGGATTTTGAGATTGTTTTTTCCGTGACAAATTGTACTTAACCCCTTCCCGACATGCGCCGTAATAGTACATAGCCGCCATAGCCGCCGGGTGTCTACTGCTTTAAGTCCCCGGCATTAACCTCTCCAGCGCCGCAGTCAAAGGCGCCGGAGGCGCCATTTTCCCGGCGGCGCATGGGCGCCGCCATTTTGCCCGGGATCGCCGGCTCCTGGAGCATGCTCCAGGGCCGACGTCATGTTGCCATGACAGCCGGAAGCCTGTACAAGGCTCCCAGGCTTGTCTGCAAATTCTCTCTTTTGCAGGCTGGTCTATGCAGCCTGCAAAAGAGAGGATGATTTTTTGCAATGCATTACAATGCATTAGCATTGTAATGCATTGCATTAGTGATCAGACCCCCTGGGGTTCAAGACCCCTAGGGGGTCTAATAAATGCAAAAAAAATAAAATAAAAAAAAAAAGTAAAAAAATATAAAAAAATATAAAAAGTATTAAAAGTTCAAATCACCCCCCTTTCCCTAGAACACATATAAAAGTAGTTAAAAACTGTGAAACATATACATGTTAGGTATCCCCGCGTCCAAAATCGCCCGCTCTACAAATCTATGAAAATATTTTTCCTGTTCGGTAAATGCCGTAGCGGGAAAAATAGTCAAAAGTGCCAAACCGCTGTTTTTTCACTGTTTTGATTCTGATAAAAATTTGAATAAAAAGTGATCAAAGCAATAACATTTCCCGAAAATGGTAGAACTGGAAAGTACACCTGGCCCCACAAAAAAAGACGCCCTATACATCCCCGTACACTTACGTATAAAAAAGTTACGGCCATTGGAATATGGCGACTTTTAGAAAAAAACATTTTTAACACAGTTTTTTTTTTTTTTAAGGGGTCAAAATGTAAATAAAACCATATAAATTTGGTCTCCCTGGAACCATACCGAAACACAAAATATAGGGGACATGTCATTTTGGCTGTACAGTGAACGCCGTAAAACCAAAGCCCGTAAGAAAGTCGCAGAAATGCATTTTTTCTTCAAATCCACCCCATTCTGAATTTTTTTCCTGCTTCCCAGTACATTATACAGAATAATTAATGGTGGCATCATGAAGAAAAATTTGTCCCGCAAAAATTAAGACCTCATATGGCTCTGGGAGCGGAGAAATAAAAAAGTTATGGGGTTTAGAAGGAGGGGAGTCAAAAACGAAAAACGAAAATCAAAAAATGCCATCGGCGGGAAGGGGTTAATGTTGTTGGTAAACATTAATCAATATCTTTTGCATTATTTATAAAAAAAAATTGGTAATTTGATGGAAATGGCAAAACATTTTCAATTTTCAGAATCTGTAGTGTTCTACTTTTCATACAGAAAGTCACATTGCACAAATATGTTAAGAATTATTATCTGCCATATCTCTGCTTAATATTGACATCATCTTTTAATTGCTCTTTCATGTATTTTGGACATTATGAAGCTTACAACTCTAACAGTGATTTTCAGATTTACAAAGAAATTTCCCAAACCCATTATTAAGGACCACTTCAGTTCTGTAGAAGATTTTAAAAGTCTATAAATTACCCTATTTCTAAAACTGCACACATCAAGTAATTCAAAACTTCATTTGGGAAGTTTGTTAATGTTTTATGCAATTTTAGGGAATTTAAAAGAATATGGAAGTTTTAAAACAATATTGAGGTAAAATTTAGTCAATATATTTTTTTTTTTCAATAGTATGTTCATATAGCCCTAACATGTAAACAGTTACAAAAGGATAAAGCAGAAAATGCATCTCACAGTTTGTTATTCAATTTCTCCTGATGGGCCTGGTGAATGAGTGCCACTGGGCATTTGAAAAGCAAATTTTCTTAGAATTTTGCAGAGCCCCTAAAATAGCAGTATAGTGAAAACTTTCCAAAAGTGCCCCGATTTTGGAAACTATACCCCCCAAGGAATTTACCAAGGGGTAAAATGAGCATTTTGATCTCAACTATTTCACAAATTTTATTGTTGGAATGTGAAAATTAAAAATGATTAAAATGTCACTTTATCCCCAAATTTTTCATTTCACAAGGTGTTTAAGAGGATTAAATTCAGGTGTGTAGTTTCCAAAATGGTGTTATATGTCAGGGGATTTCACTTTACTGGCCTTTTAGGGTTCTGCAAAAGTGGTATGACATCCGAAAACTAAACAGTCTAAATTTGTGCTAAAAAAAACCAAAAATGCACTCCCCCAGATACAAACTGCAGTTTATACTCACATACAGTATGGCATTGGTAAGTACCCTATCCTGGATACAACAGTGTCATACTTGGGCATAACCTGGTGTTTGGGTATACAGCAGGGCACAGATGTAAAGGAGCGCTATGTGGCTTTTGAAGCACAGATTTAGATTTTTGATAACTGGAAGCCATGTCATGTTTGAAGAGCCACTTAGATGCCATTAAAATGGAATCCTCTAGGGAGTTATCCCATTTTGAAAACTGCACATATCAAAGAATGTATAGAGGGGTATTGTGAGTATTAGTTTTCCTAGGCGGGAATGCACAGTGGATGATGAAAAATGAATATGTAAGCTATGAAGAGTACATTGGGAACACCAAATTATTATTTCCCGGTAGCTCCTATGATTGGGGAGATTAATTTGGGAGTCACACTGCTTGCTTCACTGATATTGAGATCTACTGATAGAACAGGTGACTGCATATTAAAATGTATCTTCTTTATGATCAATGTAGTCAATGTCATCAATGATCAATGTCCTTGTAGAAACCATCATGTACAAGGGGCGTTCTCTCCTGGAGTCCTGGTGGCTATTATAAGTATGAGGCACATGGGTTAACATTATTGAAACTAATTAAAATAGATAATGATATATGTTGAACAGTATCATATCCCACCATAACATACTTAGCTAGCTGTGTTTAGCTAGTGGCCAATCCATTTGCCTTATTTTTAGACTTGAATTCTGTGGTTTGAATTTATTATTGTTATCTGTATCTGGGTCTGGAGTGAAGATTTTGAGACTGATTTGGTTTTCTTGCAATTTTTAATAAATCTTGATGTAAATATTTCTATATCATCTTTACTATTGGTGTTCAGCTCAGAGTTTCCCCTGATCTCACATCCAGCAAAGTCAATTAAAACTATATATCCTCCTATAGGTGTCTTCTTGGTCAGATATGTGTGTCACAAGTTCAGCACCTTTTCTCAAAGCAGCATGGTCTCCTTATAAGTTAATATAAAAGGGTATGCTAACTATTAAAGATGAGCGAACAGTAAAATGTCCGAGGTTTGATATTCGTTTCGAGTAGCCCCTCAATATTCGACTACTCGAATCGAATATCGAACCCTATTATAGTCTACGGGGGGAAAATGCTCATTTATACTTACCAAGTCCACGAGTGTGGGTGGGGATGGATCCTCCATGCAGTCTTCTCCTCGCAGCGTCCCCGCGGCGTCTTCCGGCTCTTCTGGCTCTTCATTCACTCTGCCAGGCATTGGGCCTGGGCAGAGCCAACTGCGCATGCCCGCACTACAAACGGACATGCGCAGTCGGCTCTGCCCAGGCCCGATGCCTGGCAGAGTGAATGAAGAGCCGGAAGAGCCGGAAGACGCCACGGGGAAGCTCCACGGAGAAGACTTCTAAAGGTAGGAGAAGAACCAGAATTGATTGGCCGACTGTATAGCATTCGGCCAATCAATGCTGGTTCTGCATCGAACTTTTACATTCGAACAGCGAGTGGTACTCGATCGAGTATGAGTATTTAGCATACCATAGTATTCAATCGAATACCTTCTTGATTGAATACTACTCGCTCATCTCTATTAACTATGCTTATTCGCGTCTGTGTGGCCACTTGGTGAACAGTGTGAGAGTATTGTTATTTGCAGCCTTTCAAGGCTTTTGTTAGTAATATTGTGTTAAATTGGTTTCATGATAAACTGCATTATTTAACCAAATTGGAGATCAGTTATATGTGGTCACATTTTTAGCCAAATACCCCTAAATTAGAATTTAGATTTGGTGTGGTACAATAAACAGATAGCATTTCATAAGGTTTTTCTTCTGCTTTTAAAGGTCCTGCTGCTAAAAGGGTGTTTTGCAGAAAAATAAGTATTCAATGAGTAATGCAGAGTTCTACAATTTTCTTTTTTATTTATTTATTTTTTTATGTAGACTGTGAGCCCCATGTAGGGATCACAATGTACATTTTTCCCTATTAGTATGTCTTTTTGGGAATATGGGATGGGAATCCATGAGTTCTATAATTTTCTATCATAGTTTGTGAACATTACATTGAGTAAAATATTACCTAAAATACTTGTTAACATTCTGATAGTTTATGTGCAATCTCTCACCTCAATTATCTCACACAGATGCAGTGGCGTAAATACCAGGGTAGCAGCAGTAGTTGCTGCCACAGTGCCCAGGACATTTTTTTTTTTTTTTAAGGCTGTTACGTGCTGGAGTAACCCCCGAGGTCACCTGATTTAGCCAGCCAATGACTTTTTCCTATTTTTTTTCAATGCCTAAGTTTTCCTGCTTCCTGTCCCACCTCAACTGCACAGTTATTGGTGCAAAAAAAGTGCCAGGGAAGGTGGGAGGGGATATGAATTTTTACTGCGTTTACCGCGTGGTATTCGATCAAAATCGAATATGTCGAATGCCTTAATATTCGATCGAATACCTACTCGATTGAGCGGTATTCGCTCATCTCTACTAATTACCCTTATCTCAAGGAATTTCTGATGGCACTAATAGAATAAAATTATAAACAAAATTAATTATTTTAATTACTATTAATGATATTAATCATTTATTACTAAACACTCAGCAGTGTCATTTCTCTGCAGTCATAGCATGCTATCGTACACAACTAGTTTCTTTTTGCTTTGTTTGAGACTTCTTTGCATTTTCCTCAAAAGAACAAGCACAGTAAGGTGCTAAATTAAACCTGCATGCTAGAAGAATGTACTAAAATAACTTAAATGTTTGCCAGATATTAAGAAAGTAAAAAGGATTTTAGATTCAACTCAGAATTATAATATTGAACTGTATTATAATCTTTACATACGAAGAATGCATTTGCCGCAGTGTGTTGCTAAAAGCAAATTTACTAAGTAGTTTAAAAAAATTATTGTCAAAATTCAAAATAGCAAAGTAAAAGATTTGTTGTGAAGTTACAGTAAGTGTACCTATGTACTATATATATATATATATATATATATATATATATATATATATATATATATATATATATATTACATTACACACACATTGACCTAGTCCATACAGTCAGCGATAACCTGAAGCAGTTTCATGGGCTCATCACTTTGACATTGTTCTAACCTCTACACCCTGTAGGTAATTTTATTAGTATGTTCTTTTAACTCTTTCAGTGTGTATGGCATAAACAGGACACTCAGATTCAGTGCACCACAGTCATTTGTGAGATCAGTACTGATGTTAGGCAAGAAAGCCTGACTAACAAGCTCTGTTCTTGTTCGTCTCTAAGATGTTCAATGGGGTTGAGGTCAGGTCTCTATGTGAACAGTCAAGTTCTTTGAAATACAAACTCAGCCAACCATGCCTTTAGAGAACTTGCTTTGTGCAATGGTGTATAATCATGCCGACCTAGAAAACAGCTTTTCCCACTGGCATTATGGGATCTGGGCACTGGGATCCATTGATGATAGCTGTGACACCTAGGCAATTTCCTTTGATCACTGGCAATCTGTGTATTATAAATGTATTCTATCTGTCCTCTGGTACACTAGCATGACACATATGAAGAAGATTTTTGGTTGACTGTCATTGAAAGGTGAAAAAACTATTTTGGCTAGATAGGACTTGGTAAACAGCATATATTAAAGTATGGGCAGGATTACTGTGTGGGCCACTCTGACAGTGGATTAAAATGATGGAAAGATTGAGTGCACAAAGATATTGTGAACAAAACCTTATGGTGGTCTGGAGAGACACTGTATTCCAAATTATTGTAAAAATCAGCTTAAAGTGTCTTCAAGATTTTTTTTTTTTATCAATTAAACTCATGGATGGTTTTGTGTCCCTAACTAATGGCACCAATATCCCCACCACCAAGGCACATAACCGACAATGCGCTGAATTAAGTGCACTGCCGGCGTTCTAGTGGTGTATAAAACTGCACTTGCACGAGGACATGCAAGGTTCTCTTTAATATAGTAAATTGCAAAGTTTATTAATGACACAAATGAAAAAAAACAAACATATTTAACAACTTCACAGAAGATCACAACTCATATTTAGCAGTGAATGGGTTTAATTTATTTAAACCCTTAAAAGTCATATTAAAATGCCAAAAACCCTCCTGAAATTGTGACTTTTTTATTGCAGATTTTGAATTTATTTCTCAATAAATATTACTGACACATAATTCTGGTGTCTTATGTGCATTTTAACTCTTTAGCTATTTAATACATTTTAGCCTTAAAACAGTAACATTTTATCCCTCTTTGACCACGTTCATAACTTTTTATATTTTATTTCAATGTAGCTTTGCTAGACTTAGTATTTTGGGGTACATAAGACTTTTTGATCAGTTTTTATTACTTTTGTGTTTGAGAGGTGAGAATAATCAGAAAATTTAGGCATTTATCATGGAGAATAAAAAATGTGCCAATTTTGTATTAGGAGTTGTTGATGTTGTGGTACCAAGAGTTTGTTTTTTATTATTTTTTTTCTTAATAAAGGGGGGGGGGGGGAAGAATCAGTTTTTACTTTTTTTCTGTAAAATGACTTATAAGTACAAATAAGGGGTTCAATGGTAATTATTCTTCTGACTGATAATGTTAGGAGTATTTAGGTTCTTTAATTTCTATTTTTCTTACCTGGGGAGTTTTTGGCTGCGCAGTGTCTGGGGTGGCATCCTGGCGCTGCGGGATTGTCCTGTCGTGAGTATTGGTGCACACCTTCTGACTTGCATGCGCGCACTGCTGGTAGGCAGCTTTATCTCCTGGTTGATTAGTCTGTCCTCCCATTTGCACCTGGGAGGAGTGGTCTCTACTCTGTATTTAAACCCATGCCTCCCATGGTTCTGTGCTGAGTGTCGCTTTTACAGAGCTAGGCCTTAGCAGGAGGAGTAGGTGGTGTTCTGGGATAGAGGAAGTTCCGTGGTTGATTTTTGGGAGGTTTGGGTGAACGAGTTGGTTTGTGTGTTTTCCCTTCTGTGTTCACCAATCATCCCTCTGTGTATAATTGACTGTGTGAGTGAATTGCCTTATCCTTTGATTTCTACTCAGTTTCCCTGTGTTTGTTTCCTAGTGTAAGGTTCCTTCCCATATTGGTTTGGGGGAATCCTTTCCCACATTTTTCCTGTGTGCTGCTTGTGTTGTTAGTCAGCGCACACCCTTGTCAGTCCCTGTCAGTAGCAGCTTCACTTGTTCGTTAGGGGTGACCCCCTTTAGTCTCCAGTCCCTAGAGGTCTTATAGGGCATTCCTTCTCCCACTTCCCTCTAGGCCTACGGAATCAGTGAGAGAGGAGCTGTCGGGGTCAGGCTTAGCCTGAGTACAGCCGACCCACACCCGTGAGGCAGGGACCGGGATAGCTAGTGGGAGTAGTGCAGGGCGAGATTCCCTACTGCTATCCCTTAGCCCCGTTGCAGCTACCTGGACTGACATAACAGTACACTCAGCCGGTAAAAAAAAAAAAAAAAAAAGGTTTGTTTGCATTATGACGGACCTGAAACAGTTGTACCAGGCGGTGCAGCAGATTTCCACTGAGATGGAGGGGATCAAGCTACGAATGGAGGCCATCCAAGCTTCTGGCGTATCTCAAGTACAGCAGTTGGCTCAACACACAGCCTCTCAGGTGGAGGGCATACAGAGGCAGGTGAGTAGCGCCCCTGTGGGTCGGCCTCTGGAGCCAAAAGTCAGCTTACCTGAACCCTTCCGAGGTAAGAGGTCAGATTTTTTCCTACTTCAAAAGGACTGTCTTTTGTATTTCTGGCTACGGCCGTTTTCCTCTGGTTCTGAGGTACAGAGAGTTGGGATTATTATTACTTTATTGAGAGATGATCCCCTCATCTGGGCACATTCGTTACCAGCCGACTCAGCTTGCTTACTAACTGTAGAGGCGTTTTTCTCCACAATGGGGTTACTGTATGACGACCCAGACAGGGTACGCACGGCTGAGTATAACCTACGACGTGTGGTGCAAGGGGATAACGCTATAGAGAAATATTGCACAGAGTTTCGTAGGTGTTCAGCAGAAGTACATTGGAATGACCCCGCTCTACTTAGTCAGTTTGAGACAGGGCTCTCGGACCAGGTTAAAGACCATCTAGTTTCTCACCCTGTTCCGGGAGATCTAGATGAGGCCATGCAGCTGGCAATTAGAGTTGGACGGCGCCTCCGGGAGCGTGGAGACAAGAGTCCTGGGGGGCTTAGCCCTCCTCAATTCTCTGTTTTTAGAGAGGACCCGGGGGACCAACCCATGCAGATTGGGGCCACTGTGCGAAGTGCAAGACCCAAGAGTGAAGGGTCCCGCACAGTACGCTGTTTTGTGTGTGGAGGGATGGGACATGTAGCAAGGGTATGCCCCTCCAGAGAATGGTTCGCCAAGGAGAGTAATAACCCCAGGTCTATTGAGGGTAAAGGGAGAAAACCTACTAAGGAGGGAGGTGTGCATATTTCCTGTACTCAGACTGCCGGGTTGACCCTTGAAGGATGGGTAAATGGGCAGAAGTGCCGGATTTTGGTTGATTGTGGTTCGGCAGTCAACCTTATTGACTCAGAGTTTTGTGAGCAATTGATAAGACCCCTCTACAGCAAGCTGTCATCTCCAAACAGGTGGAGGGTTTGGAGTTTATTGTGGGTGGCCACAGGGAAGAGATTGACTTGTTCTTGTTGTCTAAGTTACCAGCACAAGTAGTTTTGGGGTGGCCCTGGCTGAAGTAGCATAACCCTATTATCAACTGGGAGACCGAGTCAGTAGTTTCTTGGGGGCAGGGGTGTAATGGTCGATGTCTGCCCATATCCGTTATGTCTTTGTCTATAGACAATTTGCCTCAAGAAATATGTGAGTTCAGGGAGGTCTTTGAGGAAAGGGCAGCCAAGACATTACCACCACATCGCACCTATGATTGCTCGATTAAATTTATACCTAATGCAGTGTTACCCAAGACAAGGTTGTACAATCTCACTATTCCGGAGAGGGAGGCGCTCAAAGAGTATATTGAGGGGATTCTAGAGGTGGGGCATATTCGCCCATCTAAGTCCCCAGTAGCAGTGGGGTTTTTCTTTGTAAAGAAGAAAGATGGAGGGTTGAGCCCTTGTTTGGATTTTAGGGAGATTAACAAAATCACGGTGCGGAATCCCTATCCCATTCCGTTGATCTCGGATCTATTCAGCCAGATTACAGGAGCCCGCTGGTTTAGTAAAATAGATTTACGTGGGGCGTATAACTTGCTGAGAATCAAGAAGGGGGATGAGTGGAAAACAGCGTTTAACACACCCCTAGGACACTTTGAGAATCTTGTGATGCCTTTCGGTCTAACCAATGCGCCTGCGTTTTTTCAGAATTTTATTAATGATGTACTAAGTGCCGTCATAGGGAGCGGGGTTGTGGTCTATCTGGACGATATACTCATTTACACCCCGGATTTGGAGACTCATTGGGAGAGAGTGAGAGAGGTTTTAGATCTCCTGAGGGTTAACCAATTAAGTGCTAAGCTGGAGAAATGTGTGTTCGCGGTCAATAAATTATGTTTCCTTGGCTATATCCTATCGGACAAGGGGTTCGAGATGGACCCTGAGAAGGTCAGGGCAGTCTTGGAGTGGCCGCGACCTGAGAACCTAAAGGCGGTCCAACGGTTCTTGGGGTTCTCCAACTATTATCGCCAGTTTATCAAGGGATTTTCTGAGGTTGTGAAACCTATCTCGGACTTGACTAAGAAGGGGGCTGACTGTGCTAAGTGGTCGCCAGAGGCGCTAGCTGCGTTTGAAGAACTGAAGAAGCGATTCTCGTCCGCTCCCATTTTGAGACAGCCGGATGAGAGGTTGGCCTTCCGAGTGGAGGTGGATGCCTCCTCGGTGGGGGTGGGAGCAGTACTTTCTCAGGAGTTCGAGGAGGGTACGCATCCCTGTGCCTTCTTTTTTAAGAAATTCTCTGCCTCTGAACGGAATTATGACATCGGAGATAGGGAACTACTAGCACTAAAACTAGCGTTCGAACATTGACGTCATTTCCTGGAGGGGGCCAGAAGGCCAGTCCAGGTATTTACTGACCACAAGAATTTGATTTATCTTGGGTCGGCGAAGAGATTAAATGCACGGCAGGCCAGATGGGCTCTATTTTTTGCGCAGTTCCATTTTAACGTGACTTATGTGCCGGGTTCAAAGAATGTTAAGGCTGATGCTTTATCCCGGTATATGTCGACTCAGGAGGAACGAGAGACGCCTGCCACTATCCTTGGGGATGGAGTGGTGGTAGCAGTATTGGGCGCGAAATTGGAGAAGGCCTTGATCGAAGCGCAACACGCTGCACCTTCCAAGATACCTAGAAACAAGCTTTTTGTCCCAACTACTCTCCGACAAAGTCTCCTGAGGGAGTGTCACGAGTCGGTTCTTGCTGGTCACCCGGGGGTTTCAGAGACCATGAGATTGGTGTCTAGGAATTTTTGGTGGCCAGGGTGGAGTAAGGAGGTCTTGCAGTTTGTTCAAAATTGTTCGGTCTGTGCAAGAGCCAAGGCGTCGCATACCCGTCCCCACGGTCTTCTACATCCATTGGAACCTCCTAAGGCACCTTGGACTCATCTGTCTATGGATTTCATCACGGGCCTTCCGGTGTCTAAGGGTTTCACGGTCATTTGGGTAGTCGTTGACCGCTTCACGAAAATGTGCCATTTGATCCCATTTTCCAGGCTGCCATGTGCCAAGACACTATCTGAGGCGTTTATTAAAGAGATTGTAAGGTTGCATGGTCTTCCTGAGGAGATCGTTTCGGACAGGGGGCCGCAATTTGTGGCTAAATTCTGGCGGGCTTTTTGCAGCAGGTTGGGAGTTACACTGTCATTTTCCTCCGGGTTTCACCCAGAGTCTAACGGACAAACAGAGAGGAAGAATCAGGATGTGGAACAGTTTTTGACCAGGCTAAGGTCCAGGCGGATCGGAAGAGAGGAGAGTTGCATTTCTTCCCTGGTGAGATGGTTTGGTTGTCCACCAAGAATATCAGGTTGAAGGTTCCTAGCAAGAAGCTGGGTCCCAGATTTGTGGGTCCTTTTAAGATCATCAAGATGGTAAATGAAGTGGCGGCGCAGCTGCAACTACCTAAAAGGTGGAAGATAAACCGGGTCTTCCATGTCTCCTTGTTAAAGAAGGCCAAGAAGGGAACGTCTCCAGTTAAGGTTCCACCAGTTTCTGAGTCCGGGGAGTATGAGATATCCCGAGTTCTGGATAGCAAATATGTTTGGGGGAAGCTATGGTATCTGGTGGCATGAAAGGGATACGGTCCTGAGGATAATTCTTGGGTCCTGGAGTCGGATGTGTCAGCTCCCAGACTCGTGGAGAAATTCCACAAGGAGTTCCCGAAGAAGGATGCTCCTAGAGAATCCGGAGTCTTCTCCTTGAGGGGAGGATCCTGTTAGGAGTATTTAGGTTCATTAATTTCTATTTTTCTTACCTGGGGAGTTTTTGGCTGCGCAGTGTCTGGGGTGGCATCCTGGCGCTGCGGGATTGTCCTGTCGTGAGTATTGGTGCACACCTTCTGACTTGCACGCACGCACTGCTGGTAGGCAGCTTTATCTCCTGGTTGATTAGTCTGTCCTCCCATTTGCACCTGGGAGGAGTGGTCTCTACTCTGTATTTAAACCCATGCCTCCCATGGTTCTGTGCTGAGTGTCGCTTTTACAGAGCTAGGCCTTAGCAGGAGGAGTAGGTGGTGTTCTGGGATAGAGGAAGTTCCGTGGTTGATTTTTGGGAGGTTTGGGTGAACGAGTTGGTTTGTGTGTTTTCCCTTCTGTGTTCACCAATCATCCCTCTGTGTATAATTGACTGTGTGAGTGAATTGCCTTATCCTTTGATTTCTACTCAGTTTCCCTGTGTTTGTTTCCTAGTGTAAGGTTCCTTCCCATATTGGTTTGGGGGAATCCTTTCCCACATTTTTCCTGTGTGCTGCTTGTGTTGTTAGTCAACGCACACCCTTGTCAGTCCCTGTCAGAAGCAGCTTCACTTGTTCGTTAGGGGTGACCCCCTTTATTCTCCAGCCCCTAGAGGTCTTATAGGGCATTCCTTCTCCCACTTCCCTCTAGGCCTACGGAATCAGTGAGAGAGGAGCTGTCGGGGTCAGGCTTAGCCTGAGTACAGCCGACCCACACCCGTGAGGCAGGGACCGGGATAGCTAGTGGGAGTAGTGCAGGGCGAGATTCCCTACTGCTATCCCTTAGCCCCGTTGCAGCTACCTGGACTGACATAACAGATAATGGTAGAGTGGTGATGATATCATGAACAAAAATCCATGGTGTTCCTTCCAGAGGGGTTATCTGTAGTGATAGGGACAGAAGTATGATGCAAGAATTGTCTCCTCTCCCTGCACTCCTTGTCAGTTGTATGTATTCTCTTATATACTGGGTAAAGTACAAGTGTAAGTATATGCAACCAGTGATAGCTCTAAATCTATGTGGGCTACAGGCAGGATTTTGGTCTTATTTTAAAGTCAATATTCCGATATCACTCTAGCCTCCCATGGTTCTGGATTTAGAGCCCTTTAAAGTTGAAGTGTCCCTGAATGTGTCCCGCTCAGGGTGAACTGTAATGCACTTTGCTCAAGCTCTGAGTAGGACTCATTTAGAAATGTATTGGATGGATTAGTTATTGTATGAAAGTGAATAACACACAATTTCCTTATATAAAAGAGTCATAATTTTTAATTTAAAAGAAGCTAATATTTAAGGCTATTGATAATTATAGTCAGGGCCGCCATCAGGAATTTTGGGGCCCCATACAGCCTAAGGCTGCATTCACACGGAGTAAACGCTGGCGTTTTTTGTGTGTTTTTTGCACATAGCGCCGCGTTTACGCCGCGTAGCGTCGCGTTAACGCCGCGTATACGCCGCGTTAACGCCGCGCTATTTAGCGGTGGCGTTGCCCGGCGTTAACGCGGCGTATACGCGGCGTTAACGCGGCGCTACGCGGCGTAAACGCGGCGCTATGTGCAAAAAACACACAAAAAACGCCAGCGTTTACTCCGTGTGAATGCAGCCTTAGTGTCTTCCCCCCCTCCCCCGCCATTTTAAAACTACCTTATTTTGCGTCATACCAATTGAGTATTACATTTCCCTTTATTTAGCAGCATTACAAGGCTTAATCAGATTCTATTTGCAGGTATAATCTGCTCCGTGTGACAGCGCCTATAGAGAGCCAACACCATCTATAAGAGCCCTCCTAATAAATCCTCAGGGCTTTTTCACATTGCGTTTTTGGCCTCCCTTGCCGGGATCCGTTGGTAACCAGTCAGAATCAGCTGTCAACTTATCCCTGCACGAAGAACTGGCCATTAAAAAAAAAAAAAAGGGGGGGGCCTGCAGTTCTCCATGCAGGGATAAGTGGGGAGCTGATTCTGACTGGTTACCAACGGATCCCGGCAAGGGAGGCCAAAAACGCAATGTGAATACTCCTTTAAAGTGAAAGTCCCACCCCCAAACAGGCTGCTATGCTAGTAGCATAGCCTACATCATTATTATTCTCCAGCTAAAAACTTATATATTATATATTATTGCCCCAGTTCCCTCTCCACAGTGCCGCACACCCGATGTCCCAACAACAACGCTTTGCGCGCCGCGGGAAATTTAGCCCCACCCACGGTTATGTTGACTCCGCCCACTCATTAATTTTCCATTTGCCCGCACACTGTATAATCCTCCTACAGTCACCCGGAAATTATATGTCCCCCCTCCGTCTCTCCCCCAGCTTCATATACACCCTTCATCTGCCCCGAGATTCATGTCCCCTCAATCTCTGCCCCCAGATTCATGTCCCCACATCTCTGCCCCCAGATTCATGTCCCTCCATCTCTGCCCCCAGATTCATGTCCCCCATCTCTGACCCCAGATTAATGTCCCCTCCATCTCTGCCCCCCCAGATTCATGTCCCCCATCTCTGCCCCCAGATCCATGTCCCCTCCATCTCTGCCCCCAGATCCATGTCCCCTCCATTTCTGCCCACAGATTCATGTCCTCACATCTCTGCCCCCAGATTCATGTCCCTCCATTTCTGCCCACAGATTCATGTCCCCACATCTCTGCCCCCAGATTCATGTCCCTCCATCTCTGCCCCCAGATTCATGTCCCCCCATCTCTGCCCCCAAATTAATGTCCCCTCCATCTCTGCCCCAGATTCATGTCCCCACCATCTCTGCCCCCAGATTCATGTCCTCTCCATCTCTGCCCCCAGATCCATGTCCCTCCATCTCTGCCCCCAGATTCATGTCCCCTCCATCTCTGCCTCCAGATTCATGTCCCTCCATTTCTGCCCACAGATTCATGTCCTCACATCTCTTCCCCCAGATTCATGTCCCTCCATTTCTGCCCACAGATTCATGTCCCCACATCTCTGCCCCCAGATTCATGTCCCTCCATCACTGCCCCCAGATTCATGTCCCCCCATCTCTGCCCCCAAATTAATGTCCCCTCCATCTCTGCCCCAAGATTCATGTCCCCGCCATCTCTGCCCCCAGATTCATGTCCTCTCCATCTCTGCCCCCAGATCCATGTCCCTCCATCTCTGCCCCCAGATTCATGTCCCCTCCATCTCTGCCCCCAGATTCATGTCCTCTCCATCTCTGACCCCAGATTCATGTCCCTCCATCTCTGCCCCCAGTGTCATGCCATCCTCTCCTTCATCTGCCCCCAGTTTCATGTTCCACATTACACTTACCTATTCCTTCGTTCCCCCGCTGCTCTCTTAGCGCCTCTCTCTCTTACTGGCGCACAGTTGTAGACGCGATGTGACGTCATCACATTGCGTCTACACTGTCGGGTAGCCCGTGGCAGCGGCGAAGTGAGGAGCTGACACAGGTCAGCTCCTCGCTTCAGCGGCTGAAGCAAGCTGACCTGTGTCAGCTCCTCGCTTCGCCGCTGCCACCTCTCTCGCTGACACTGACACATATGCGGCTGAAGCAAGGAGCTGACCTGTATCAGCTCCTCGCTTCAGCCGCATATGTGTTCAACTCAGATCTGCGTCCTCTGGACGCAGATCTGAGTTGAAACAGGACATACAATGACTGCTGCCGGCGCCAGGGGGCCGGCACACGGTGGCGGGCCAAAACCGGGCCCCCCCCATTTTTAAATTTGGCCGGGCCCCTGACGCCAGTAGCAGTAGTACTGGCCTATCGGCGGCCCTGATTATAGTGTTCTGTAAGATCATCTGATAGGTTGTCCCACCTGCATTAAAGGGAGCAGTTCATGTATGTTTGCTGAAATCTCCATGTTCAAAGTCTAAGACAATATCAAGTATGGAATAAGCAAATCGCATATTTTCTACATTCTCAACTCTGTTTTTTACCTTCCATATTCCATGATGCAACATGAATAATGAGAATAATAACTAAATAAGTCATGTAACCACAGTTAAAAGAAGTGGGAACCTCCCTAATAAGACATTTCTAGCATATTATATGGTTAAGTTATGACTTTTAAAGGTCAGAATGCCAAAATAATAAATGTTTTGCCAATATCCTGTAGGAGCAATAAGCAGAATACAACTGCTGTCAATAGGTTACTCACAAGGGTTGCAAAAATATATGATGGGATGTAGGCTACAGTAATGGATATATGTATTTCATACCAATATCTGTAACAGGATCATTCTCATATGTATAAGGAGTAATTAAATAATTAGATTGTTAGAAAATTGCTGGTTATTTATTTCCCTGGTATAATAATTAGAATTGTTCCAAACCATAGCTTCAAATTATTGTTTTATTTCCAATTTAATACATGAAAATATTCAATAATTCATAACTTTGAGAACCTTCACATATGCAGTAATACACCAGTAGTTGTAGGTAGTTATTGAGTCATGTATCTCTGACAGTTTGTACAAACTCTAAAGGTCACTTGGTGCTAACAATTTGGGAGACAGTGTCGCTTGTGTTCGTAGAAATAACGAAATGTCTGAATTCCAATGTGAATTTAACCACCCTAGAGATCTAAAGAACACTTTTCAACATATTCATAAAATTGAATGAGAGGACATAAAACAACATGACATTAAAGGAAACTAATAAAATGTTTCATTAATGGAGAACAGTAATTGACTAGCAAAGATCATGACTAGAGATGAGCGAACAGTGTTCTATCGAACACATGTTCGATCGGATATCAGGGTGTTCGCCATGTTCGAATCGAATCGAACACCGCGTGGTAAAGTGCGCCAAAATTCGATTCCCCTCCCACCTTCCCTGGCGCCTTTTTTGCACCAATAACAGCGCAGGGGAGGTGGGACAGGAACTACGACACCGGGGGCATTGAAAAAAATTGGAAAAAGTCATTGGCTGCCGAAATCAGGTGACCTCCATTTTAGACGAATAGTGGATTTCAAATCCGGGTCATATGAGAATGTGAACTTTGTGACTATGAGACAGGGATAGCTGTACAGGCAGGGATAGCTAGGGATAACCTTTATTTAGGGGGGAATGTTATTAAAAATAACTTTTTGGGGCTCTATCGGGTGTGTAATTGTGTTTTTTGTGAGATAAACTTTTTCCCATAGGGATGCATTGGCCAGCGCTGATTGGCCGAATTCCGTACTCTGGCCAATCAGTGCTGGCCAATGCATTCTATTAGCTTGATGAAGCAGAGTGTGCACAAGGGTTCAAGCGCACCCTCGGCTCTGATGTAGCAGAGCCGAGGCTGCACAAGGGTTCAAGCGCACCCACGGCTCTGATGTAGGAGAGCCGAGGGTGCACTTGAACCCTTGTGCACCCTCAGCTCTGCTACATTAGAGCCGAGGGTGTGCTTGAACCCTTGTGCACACTCTGCTTCATCAAGCTAATAGAATGCATTGGCCAGCGCTGATTGGCCAATGTATTCTATTAGCCTGATGAAGTAGAGCTGAATGTGTGTGCTAAGCACACACATTCAGCTCTACTTCATCGGGCTAATAGAATGCATTGGCCAGCGCTGATTGGCCAGAGTACGGAACTCGACCAATCAGCGCTGGCTCTGCTGGAGGAGGCGGAGTCTAAGATCGCTCCACACCAGTCTCCATTCAGGTCCGACCTTAGACTCCGCCTCCTCCGGCAGAGCCAGCGCTGATTGGCCGAAGGCTGGCCAATGCATTCCTATGCGAATGCAGAGACTTAGCAGTGCTGAGTCAGTTTTGCTCAACTACACATCTGATGCACACTCGGCACTGCTACATCAGATGTAGCAATCTGATGTAGCAGAGCCGAGGGTGCACTAGAACCCCTGTGCAAACTCAGTTCACGCTAATAGAATGCATTGGCCAGCGCTGATTGGCCAATGCATTCTATTAGCCCGATGAAGTAGAGCTGAATGTGTGTGCTAAGCACAGTAATATTTCAGGATTGAAATGAGGTTTATTGTACTAACAGAAAATGTGCAATATGCAATAAACCAAAATTTGACCGGTGAAAAAGTATGGGCACCTCAACAGAAAAGTGACATTAATATTTAGTAGATCCTCCTTTTGCCTCTAGTCCCTTCTTGTAGCTTTTAATCAGTTCCTGGATCTTGGATGAAGGGATTTTGGACCATTCCTCTTTACAAAACAATTCAAGTGCAGTTAAGTTTGATGGTCGCCGAGCATGGACAGCCCGCTTCCAATCATCCCACAGATGTTCAATGATATTCAGGTCTGGGGACTGGGATGGCCATTCCAGAACATTGTAATTGTTCTTCTGCATGAATGCCTGAGTTGATTTGGAGCGGTGTTTTGGATAATTCTCTTGTTGAAATATCCATCCCTGGCGTAACTTCAACTTCGTCACTGATTCTTGAACATTAATCTCAAGAATCTGCTGATACTGAGTGGAATCCATGCGACCCTCAACTTTAGCAAGATTCCCGGTGCCGGCATTGGCCACACAGCCCCAAAGCATGATGGAACCTCCACCAAATTTTACAGTGGGTAGCAAGTGTTTTTCTTGGAATGCTGTTTTTGTTTTTTTTTTGACGCCATGCATAACGCCTTTTTGTATAACCAAACAACTCAATCTTTGTGTCATCAGTCCACAGGACCTTCTTCCACAATGAAGCTGGCTTGTCCAAATGTGCTTTTGCATACCTCAGGCGACTCTGTTTGTCGCGTGCTTGCAGAAACGGCTTCTTTCTCATCACTCTCCCATACAGCTTCTCCTTGTGCAAAGTGTGCTATATTGTTGACCGATGCACAGTGACACCATCTGCAGCAAGATGATGCTGCAGCTCCTTGGAGGTGGTCTGTGGATTGTCCTTGACTGTTCTCACCATTCTTCTTCTCTGCCTTTCTGATATTTTTCTTGGCCTGCCATGTCTGGGCTTAACAAGAACTGTCCCTGTGGTCTTCCATTTCCTTATTATGTTCCTCACAGTGGAAACTGACAGGTTAAATCTCTGAGACAACTTTTTTATCCTTCCCCTGAACAACTATGTTGAACAATCTTTGTTTTCAGATCATTTGAGAGCAGGCTGTCCATGCTCGGCGACCATCAAACTTAACTGAACTTGAATTGTTTTGTAAAGAGGAATGGTCCAAAATACCTTAATCCAGGAACTGATTAAAAGCTACAGGAAGGGACTAGAGGCTGTTATCTTTGTAAAAGGAGGATCTACTAAATATTAATGGCACTTTTCTGTTGAGGTGCCCATACTTTTGCACTGGTCAAATTTTGGTAGAATGCATATTGCACATTTTCTGTTAGTACAATAAACCTCATTTCAATCCTGAAATATTACTGTGTCCATCAGTTATTAGATATATCAAACTGAAATGGCTGCTGCAAACACCAAAATATTTAGAACTAAAAATGATTAAGATTAATAGGGGTGCCCAAACTTTTTCATAGGACTGTATATATATATATATATATATATATATATATATATATATATATATATATAGTGTTACTTTTAATTTAATGCTATTTGTCATGCAGCCAAAAATAACGTTTTACTGTTTTAGCCAGAAATATCTACATGCTTCTTTACAAACGTTTATTAATGCATCTGGAACGTTTCCTGATGAAAGAGTCTCTGTGCTCCAAAAGTTTCTAAAATAGAGTTGCTTTTGCTATTTTTTTTTCTTTTTTTTACACAAATGTATTTGGATTCTACACAAAGCTATTTGTTTAATGCATTTTCTTGAAAGATAGGTGAAAGCCACTATAGACACACTTATATTGTAGTACTAGAAGGAGTCTTCTACCTACCAAGCATATTTGACTGCTGTAACCGCATCACAGAGCAAATTACAGATATAAACTGCATTTATCTGAATCCTTCTCCTGAAATGAATGAACTGTACATCATATGTCCTGACAAGGTGGCATTTCAGTAACTAAAGACAGTAACTATAGTGATACATCCTTGCTACTAATGTTAAAGTCTATTGATCAAGATTAAGACACACTATTAATTTTTGTTCTCCTGAATGTTAATTAGGAGCAGATGGCAATATAAGCTGAAGCTAAAACCATATTTCATCTTTATTTTTACACTGGTATTATAGCCGTCTACTGACAGGTTCTAGAGCGTCAACATCACATAATGGAAGCATTATAATTGTATGAAACAAGTTTTGAAATCCTGACTCTAATCATTTTTTATTGAACTGAGAAGTAAAAAATCAGATAAAACAAGCAAAGTCCACAACTTTTATATGAACTATATGTTTCATCAGCATCGCACAGTTCCTGCAAAGTGGTTGAGACTCTTGCAAATCCCATCCACACATTGCAGAAAAAACTAACAAAAGAAATAATGCAATTTCAAAAAATGTTGGGTTTTTGGAAATCACAGCATGTCAATTATACCTAACAAAATGCTGTTGGTTTCCATAAATGTATAATTGAAGTAGAAAGCAAAGTAAAATGCTGTGGATTTTCTGTTAAAAGTGCTGCAGGAAAACCTTGATGCATTTCCGACGCAGTTCCTGTAGCATTTTTTCCTGCAGCTGCTACTCGCTACGTGGAGCCTTAGACTTAATGTAACTTTCTGGGCGTATGCATTGATAACCTGTTACAGAGGTACTCAACTACTCTTTATTAGAAATGAGTGAACAGCGTTCGACCGAGTACATGTTCAATCGGATATCAGGCTGTTCGAGATGTTCGATTCCAGTCGAACACCACATGGCAAACTCACTAAAAATTTGATTCCTCTCCCACCTTCCCTGGCGCTTTTTTTTCACCAATAACTGTGCAGGGGAGGTGGGACAAGAACTTCAACAACGGAGGCATCTAAAAAAAAATCAGAAAAAGTAATTGGCTGGCTAATTCAGGTGACTTCCACTTTAGATGAATAGTGGATTTAATATCCGGTTCATATGAGACTGTGAACTATGTGACTGTGAGACAGGAATAGATGTACAGGCAGGGTTAGCTAGGGATTACCTTTATTTAGGTGGGAATGTTACTCACCCAGCTCTTTGAGGCTCTTTCTCATCGAGATCCCTGTCAGCTTGCGATATGCGGGAGCTGACTTTTTCCCATAGGAATGAATTGACCAACGTTGATTGGCCGAATGCCATACAGAGTACAGCATTCGTCCAATCAACGCTGGTTCTGCCAGAGGAGGCGGAGTCTAAGATCGGTCCACAGCAGTCTCCATTCTGGTCCGATCTCAGATGTAGCAGCGATGAGCGCCCACTGTGCTCTGCTACACCCTCAGATGCACCAGAGCTGAGTGTGTGCTGAACCCTGCTACATATGAGATGTAGCAGAACTGGCTATGACTGAAGTATAAGATATAATGTAACAGCGGAATAGTGACTGCAGCTCTAGATGTGACTGGAGTATAAGACATGATGTACAGCAGAATAGTGACTGCAGCTCTAGATGTGACTGGAGTATAAGACATAATGTAACAGCAGAATAGTGACTGCAGCTCTAGAGGTGACTAGAGTATAAGACATGATGTACAGCAGAATAGTGACTGCTGCTCTAGAGGTGACTATAATATAAGACATAATGTAACAGCAGAATAGTGACTGCAGCTCTAGAGGTGACTATAATATAAGACATAATGTAACAGCAGAATAGTGACTGCAGCTCTAGATGTGACTGAAGTATATGACATGATATAACAGTGAAATAGTGACTGCAGCTCTAGATGTAACTGGAATATAAGACCTGATGTAACAGCAGAATAGTGACTGCAGCTCTAGATGTAACTGGAGTATAATACTATTATTAGCCTTCATATTCAATAAATAAGTATTGGTGCTCCATCACAATATGCTCCGTAATGCTCCTCACTGTACGATTTGATATTAAGGCCCCACACACAGTGCAATCCTCTTTAGTGCCTCCATAAACAATTGACATTAACAGCGACTAGGAGAAATATTCATCTTCTGACCACTGCCCCCCAAATCCTGATACCTTATAACAGCATCAGCAAAGAACAGCAATTGTCTCTGCTACCCAAGCAAGAACACTTTATGGTGCAGTAGCATGCCATCCCTGCTACCATTTTTGTAAGGTTTCAGTTCTTAGGGGACAGCGATTGAGAGATAAATGTTTTTCCTGAGCACTGTCAGACTGAAAGAGCCAAGAGGCAGGAGTCTGCCAGTTTCCCTGATGTATTAGGATAGATAGACAGCACTGTTTAAGTGTGACTACAATGTAATACTCTTGTTTATGATATTTTTCATCCCTATAACCCTGTTAAAAACTTTATGAAAAAGAACATTTAAAAGAAAAGGATGTCTAGACGAGGGCCATACCCATGGGACCTGATCAATCAACAGATATAAGGGATTTTAATAAATGGGCTAAATTGCAGTATAAGGAACAGCCACAAGAACAGATGATGCCACTTCTGATAGCAGCACATTTTCCACATCCTATTACATACAAGGCACGTCTAGAGTGCAGGACAAAAGGAGCCCATGAGATGTATGAGCAAGGTGAGATCAGACTTGGCTTTCTACAGAACTTTAATCATCGAATAGATATATATATATATATATATATATATATATATATATATATATATATATATATTTTACACTGATAGCAAACTTGGGTCCTGAAAATGAAGAAAAAATAAATAAAAATTAGCTCTGTTTATATTGTACCTTAGACCCAATAACATTTATTTTTATCACTTACTTAAGGTTTTATAAAGATCTTGGGCTAAGAGGACCAGCAAGTCATATAAAAGCTGGTGATACCTTGCCTTGTCTATTTATATGTGTATATATAGCCATGCTATACCAGAAACTAGAAAAATATTACACGTTACGGGTTCTAAATTCTGTTAAGGACGAGTGATCTTGGCATGAGCCTCGAGTTTTTTTTTGTTTTTTTTTGCCTTCCTCTGGATCAACACTGTAGGGTTATAGATTGGACTTGACGGACCTATGTCCTCATCTCTCCTCATCTACGATGTAACTATGTAACTATGTTATGATCATAATGGAAAATTTATTTTTGTATTTCATATGTTAATACAAATAAGATTTTCTGGGTTCTTAATTACCCTTGATAATATAATCCTCAATAGTAGCAGAATACCAAAAAATCCTGCTTAGTCTTGTGAATCCTGAACTGTAGCACAATAAATTAACTAGGAGTTAGGGGCGGCTGGCAGTTCTAATATAAGTTCATTTAGATCAATTGTTTTGCTGCAGAGAAATTATTTACAATTATGAATCTATTTTATTTTTCTACATTTTTCTTTTACTATTTAAAAATTTAAGTATGCATTTCTTTTGAGAAAAAACCTACAATAAACGTATTCTGCATGGAAATGGGTATTTGTTTAGAAGTTAAGATAATTTACTTGTGTTTGTGGTACTTAATTGCCTATTTGCATATACACAGCCTCTGGTTTACATTATTTCCCTTAACTGGAAACTTTTTTTTTCTCAGTCCTTTATATGGGAATTAAGATCAATTATAAAAATCAATTAGAATAAATCCCAAGTAACTATAACAATAGGCACAGTATTGTGGTAAATGCCGAAAATAAATAAATTCTACTCTGAGTTGATTTCAATTCAATTTAACAGATGTACTTGAAGTGTAAAGTCTTTTAAATGTATTCATTAATCACTGACTTAATAAAACTTATTTCTAGATTATATATATATATATATATATATATATATATATACATATATTTAGATTTTTAATGAAATAGGGAAAATAATATTTAATTTTGAAGCCTATCTATGTGAATTTTCACGAAAATGTGTGACATTACTCCATTATTGGACTAAAGTCAATATGACTGACAAGTATTTAACTCGCAAATTGTATTTTCAGCAAATTTAGGCTACTTTGACCATGTGTGGACCATTAACTGTTATTACATGACACAGGAGCGGCACACTGATGTCATCCATGTGCTGCCAGTTCACCAGCCAAGCTTTCATGGCCCCATTCATTTAATAAATGACTGCAAAAGCAAAATCGGACAGGAATAGGATCTGTCCTGAATTTTGCCACCTGGACTGTCAGCCCTCACATGGAACCATGTAGTACATGGTCGTGTGCGAGGGATGACAGAAATGAATTGGTCAGTGCGCTATCTGGGAAAAACCTGGATAGCATACTGATCTAAGACATGGTTGTGTGCAAGGGGCCTTAGGTTAAGGCCCCAAATAGCATAGCACAGCTAAAAAAAACGAGGTGGAAAGAAATGGCAAAAATGCATCATATTTTTTCTCTGCAGCGGTTTTCACTGAAAGTCCACAGACTTTTTCTCTGAAGATTTTATGACCCTATTATATGTAAAACACCAGTATTTCCCTAGGTGTAATTGACATGCTGTAATTTTTAAAACTGCATCTTTTTTTTTGCAATATGTGGATAGGATTAGACAGAATTCCATCCAATTTACAGGTACTGTAAAATACAGTGTGGGGCTCCGGCCTTAAGTGGACATTTATAGCTCAATGGTTGTAGTCAGAGCTGATTCTAGCTTATCTGCTCCTTGAGGCATAATTTAACCCCTTTCCTCCGGAGGAGTTTTACAGGGCTCTGATCACTAATGCACTACAGCGTTGAAATTCCACACTGAATTACTCACCATTTTCCGTGTGAATGGACCCTAAGGCCCCACATAGCGGGCCACAGAAAAAGTGCTGCGGGAAAAACAGTAGCAGAATCATATTATGTTTTTTCCCTCAACATTTTTCACAGAAAGTCCACAGACTTTCTTCTGTGGATTTTCTGCTTTAATTATACTTATAGAGAAACTGCCAGTGTTTCTGTAGGTATAACTGGCATCTTGTGATTTACAAAAAAACAACGGTTTTTGAAACATATTTGTCATGGATATTTTTCTGTAATGTGTGGATAGGATTACCCAGAATCCTATTCTCTTTGCAGGTACTGTAAAATGTTGTGGCATTTAAGCTACGTGGGGGCCCCAACCTAAGGCTGATACAAACCTGCGTTTTCTGTTGTTGAAGGACTTCTCTATTCTGTTCCATAAACTCCTGGCTTTGCCTCAAAAATTAAAGCATAATCTGCAAAAAAAAACAAACAAAAAAAAACAACAACATGGGGTTTAACCTTAACCAACATAAAACCCACCTATCTGTCAGATATTTTACATTTGAAAATCAGACATTCTAAAATCAAATTCCTATTTCTACCATTTGTTTCTCTTTATATATAATTGGTATTAACTTCACTATATGATGTAATGTAAAAATATATATATTTCAATAATCTGGTCATCAGAATACACTGTCTACCAATAAGTATTTGGACAACTGTGGTAGAAAAACAACATTTATTCCTATTCAATAGTTGGTAGAACACAGCAGATGCTTCCTTACAGATGGTATTGATAGACACAATACTCCCCGATGTCTGTTGAAACTCCTGGTGTATGTGAGCCATTGGTTGGGTGCAGTATCTCTGGCCAGCACTTGTCGGTCTCCATCTCCCAGTTTCGGGGGTCTGCTGACTCGGAGCACATTCCGACAATCATTGTTCACCTTCCACTTCATAATCACATAGGCCACTGTCGATTTTTGGTAATTCAGTCTGCTTGCTATGTCCCTTAACGATCGACCATTTCTGTCATACCCCAAAACCCCTTTCTCGAAATCGGACAACTCTGCACTTCGTGGCATCTTGCATGCGACTCTTGGCAATGCAATAATGCGAATGCTGTTTCCTATGTAATGACGGAAGGCGTGACGTATCAGTTTTTTTGCTGGTTTAACTTCCTCAAAAAGATTAATAAGAAAAGCTCTAAGTGTCAGACAATTCCAAAAACAGTATCAATAAAATGAACAACTTACCCCCAAAAAGATTCTGTACACAGAAATAAAAAATGGTTAAAACACAGCAAAACCACATAAGTTTGGTAAAGTTGTAATTAAACCAACCCTCAGAATATAAGTAACATGTGTTTTTGGCTTTTCAGTGAATACTATAAAAACCAAAATTCATTAGATAATGACTCTATATATATGGACATATATGGATATATGGACATGTTTTGTGTCCATACCCGGTACTTGATCAGGGTTATAATACACACACTCCTATAACACACAAAATAACCACACTAATAAGCAAATAATGAGAATTTGTTTCTAGTTAATGGCCTATTATTATTATTAGTCAATAAGAATTCTTAAGTCTGAATATTTTTTAAAAAATATTAAGTTTTAATTTTACCTGAAAAATACATTTTTTCACTATGAAAAGTATGTATGCCTCAATTTTAAACAGCACAGCACAATTCTCCAGATGGCATATAAAGCCAATGTTTCAGATCAGTCATATTCTTGGATAGTTGGAGCTGAAGAAGCTTTTAAGATATCAATGTACAGTCAACATACCACGAGGGACCTTGAAAGTGAAAAATACTGTTATCCACAACGGAAAAGCAATGAAGCAATATTTGTGATGAATGCTTACTGTAGAAAGGTCCATCCTATACTTTTTTCTATCATTAAGCTGCACATGGAGTCATCTCCTTTACAACACTCATGTGATATAAAATGTATTGACTTTGGAGAAAGCTGTTCCTCCGTTATGTTTTACTTAAGACAGGCTACAGATCTAGGATCAAATTATTAAAGTGGCTTATTTATCTTAGGTGGTATTTATAAAGTATAAATTGTAGTTTGTCAGTCACTCACCAAGGTGCTAAAAGTAGCAAAAAGAAGCAAATGGTTCTTACCACATTTAGCACATGAAATATAACTCTGTCTGTGGTAAATCCCTACTGCGGATAGTGAGTGACATATAGTTCAAATCTGAGATATTGTCAGTGATGTAGAGACCACTGTGGAAAGCAGAAGGTGTTGGAACAAGAGTAGAGGGCTCTCAGTATGAATTGCTTTATCATTTTATACCATTCTCAAACTTTTATCAAAAATGTTAGTCATCCAGTAAATCCAGTTAAAAAAGCAAAAGGGTAAGCAAACAAAGGAGCCACCTTAATGAGCTCAACGAGTCTCTACTAGTTTATATTGTATTGTATATCCCCAGTTACTCTGTGGGCACACTATTGTATAGCAACTTTATGAAGCACTGTAATTTTCTCAAGCAGCAGTCCTTTGAAATATAGTATGCAATAGAAATAAAATGTGTATTATAGATGTGAAGAAGAAGAAGAAGAAGAAGAAGAAGAAGAAGAAGAAGAAGAAGAAGAAGAAGAAGAAGAAGAAGAAGAAGAAGAAGAAGAAGAAGAAGAAGAAGAAAGTCCATTTAGTGGCATTATGGAGAAGGTAGTTCGTGGTGCAGACCCAATCAGTCAGAGATATGGACACAAATTTTGCAGCAAAACAGTTTATTTAAGAAAAATAGCAAAATAAATAAACCTTTATGTTAGGCACAAAAAGGAGCAAAATAAAATACAACCTTAACTTCAGGCAAAATAATGTCAAACCAAAACCTTGCTCGTCTGAGCACTAATTAAATAGAAAATACTAACTGTATGTGTGGCTTACTACCAGCCATACAAAATCAACCAAAAAAAATACTGTACCGTACAAAAGGCTCTCAGTGTCAGAACAGACCCAATCACTTTCTCTCCTCTCAGGATTTGCCCTGAAGTTCAGGCTATGCAGGTTTTTATGGCCGAGTAATGAGCCTACGACCCAATCCTGGAGCTGAAACCTATTCCAGACCCGCACTGGACCACACATAAGTCAGGAATCTGAGATAGAGGAACTCTAGCACTTTGCCTTTCACCTTCTCACCCCACATAAAACCAAAGGTGTGCAGAATTGCAAAAACACAAAGCAAGCTCCAGCATATTGATCAGAAAAAGAGGGTGTAAAAGAGTGTCCAAGAATAATAAAAAATATATAAAGGTACACACATATCCATAGATTTTGTGTGGTATTGCAAAACACTGCCATTCAAATAAACATGCCTGAACTATAAAAGCAAAAACAGCACATGGTCCAGAATGGCACTGTTTGTAGAAGAATATAACCACATTTTTGAAATGAAATACTTCTTCAAGTTATCTGATTTGTCTAAGAAAGAGAAGCTTTCCAGTCAATACTAGTGCTATAGTAAACAGTCTACCATACAAATATTTGTGAATGTTTAAAGAACATTTGCAGTGATCTGGAAAAAAAAAATTCTGCACATCGCTTCTATTTTTATTAGATTTTGAAAGAAAATCACAGAAAGTCACAAATGAATAGTCACAAAATATTTCACTGGTTGTATTGAAGAGAGACATGGACAAAGCATCAAGGAAAAAAGTGACAACATACAGTATAGGAATGGCAGTGAGCTGACCCTACCATATTATTATAGTTAGGGGAAGGGGAAGAAGAACTAAAGGTATGCTCAAGGATAATAAGACAAACTAGACAGATATTGCTAAAAGGCGTTGCAGAGAAGAAATGTCTACAGATTTATTTTGTCAGAAGTGAAACACTTAGCAAGACAGCAAAATATGTTGAACTAGACACACAAAATCCATCTTATATTGTATGTCCACTTTTACAACCATTTCATTGCTGAATTTAATTTAAATTGAAAGAAAACAGCAGTGGTTTTAGTACTTGTAGTGCTGTAGGGCTGTTCGGCATGTTCGAATCGAATCGAACACCGCGTGGTAAAGTGCGCCATTACTCGATTCCCCTCCCACCTTCCCTGGCGCCTTTTTTGCTCCAATAACAGCGCAGGGTAGGTGGGACAGGAACTACGACACCGGTGACGTTGAAAAAAGTAGGCAAAACCCATTGGCTGCCGAAAACATGTGACCTCTAATTTAAAAGAACAGCGACGCCCAGCTTCGCGTCATTCTGAGCTTGCAATTCACCGAGGACGGAGGTTTCCGTCCAGTTAGCTAGGGCTTAGATTCTGGGTAGGCAGGGACAGGCTAGGATAGGAAGGAGAAGACAACCAACAGCTCTTATAAGAGCTAAATTCCAGGGAGAAGCTTGTCAGTGTAACGTGGCACTGACGGGCTCAATCGCCGCAACCCAGCTTTCCCAGGATCCTGAATGGAATACACTGTCAGTGTATTCCCGTATACCCGATATATACCCCGATACCCGTTCCAACGGTGTGCCCCCCCACCTTCACCCCAGAAATACCCTGCAAGTCCCCTAGCAATAGAATTGGGGCTATATACACCCACAATTTTTACTACTGGTATACAGTGCCATTGTCTGACTGGGAATTCAAAGAATATATTGGGAATACAAATACCCTCATTTCTTGCTACTGCCATATAGTGCCAGTGTCTGACTGGGAATTCAAAGAATATATTGGGGTTACGTGCACCCACAATTTTTACTACTGGTATACAGTGCCATTGTCTGACTGGGAATTCAAAGAATATATTGGGAATACAAATACCCTCATTTCTTGCTACTGCCATATAGTGCCATTGTCTGACTGGGAATTCAAAGAATATATTGGGAATACAAATACCCTCATTTCTTGCTACTGCCATATAGTGCCAGTGTCTGACTGGGAATTCAAAGAATATATTGGGGTTACGTGCACCCACAATTTTTACTACTGGTATACAGTGCCATTGTCTGACTGGGAATTCAAAGAATATATTGGGAATACAAATACCCTCATTTCTTGCTACTGCCATATAGTGCCAGTGTCTGACTGGGAATTCAAAGAATATATTGGGGTTACGTGCACCCACAATTTTTACTACTGGTATACAGTGCCATTGCCTGACTGGGAATTCAAAGAATATATTGGGGTTATAAATACCCTCATTTCTTGCTACTGCCATATAGTGCCAGTTTCTGACTGGTAATTCAAAGAATATATTGGGGTTACGTGTACCCACAATTTTTACTACTGGTATACAGTGCCATTGTCTGACTGGGAATTCAAAGAATATATTGGGGTTATAAATACCCTCATTTCTTGCTACTGCCATATAGTGCCAGTTTCTGACTGGTAATTCAAAGAATATATTGGGGTTACGTGCACCCACAATTTTTACTACTGGTATACAGTGCCATTGTCTGACTGGGAATTCAAAGAATATATTGGGGTTATAAATACCCTCATTTCTTGCTACTGCCATATAGTGCCAGTTTCTGACTGGTAATTCAAAGAATATATTGGGGTTACGTGCACCCACAATTTTTACTACTGGTATACAGTGCCATTGTCTGACTGGGAATTCAAAGAGTATATTGGGAATACAAATACCCTCATTTCTTGCTACTGCCATATAGTGCCAGTTTCTGACTGGGAATTCAAAGAATATATTGGGGTTACGTGCACCCACAATTTTTACTACTGGTATACAGTGCCATTGTCTGACTGGGAATTCAAAGAGTATATTGGGAATACAAATACCCTCATTTCTTGCTACTGCCATATAGTGCCAGTTTCTGACTGGGAATTCAAAGAATATATTGGGGTTACGTGCACCCACAATTTTTACTACTGGTATACAGTGCCATTGTCTGACTGGGAATTCAAAGAATATATTGGGGTTACGTGCACCCACAATTTTTACTACTGGTATACAGTGCCATTGTCTGACTGGGAATTCAAAGAGTATATTGGGAATACAAATACCCTCATTTCTTGCTACTGCCATATAGTGCCAGTGTCTGACTGGTAATTCAAAGAATATATTGGGGTTACGTGCACCCACAATTTTTACTACTGGTATACAGTGCCATTGTCTGACTGGGAATTCAAAGAGTATATTGGGAATACAAATACCCTCATTTCTTGCTACTGCCATATAGTGCCAGTTTCTGACTGGTAATTCAAAGAATATATTGGGGTTACGTGCACCCACAATTTTTACTACTGGTATACAGTGCCATTGTCTGACTGGGAATTCAAAGAATATATTGGGGTTATAAATACCCTCATTTCTTGCTACTGCCATATAGTGCCAGTTTCTGACTGGTAATTCAAAGAATATATTGGGGTTACGTGCACCCACAATTTTTACTACTGGTATACAGTGCCATTGTCTGACTGGGAATTCAAAGAGTATATTGGGAATACAAATACCCTCATTTCTTGCTACTGCCATATAGTGCCAGTTTCTGACTGGGAATTCAAAGAATATATTGGGGTTACGTGCACCCACAATTTTTACTACTGGTATACAGTGCCATTGTCTGACTGGGAATTCAAAGAATATATTGGGGTTACGTGCACCCACAATTTTTACTACTGGTGTACAGTGCCATTGTCTGACTGGGAATTCAAAGAGTATATTGGGAATACAAATACCCTCATTTCTTGCTACTGCCATATAGTGCCAGTGTCTGACTGGTAATTCAAAGAATATATTGGGGTTACGTGCACCCACAATTTTTACTACTGGTATACAGTGCCATTGTCTGACTGGGAATTCAAAGAGTATATTGGGAATACAAATACCCTCATTTCTTGCTACTGCCATATAGTGCCAGTTTCTGACTGGTAATTCAAAGAATATATTGGGGTTACGTGCACCCACAATTTTTACTACTGGTATACAGTGCCATTGTCTGACTGGGAATTCAAAGAATATATTGGGGTTATAAATACCCTCATTTCTTGCTACTGCCATATAGTGCCAGTTTCTGACTGGTAATTCAAAGAATATATTGGGGTTACGTGCACCCACAATTTTTACTACTGGTATACAGTGCCATTGTCTGACTGGGAATTCAAAGAGTATATTGGGAATACAAATACCCTCATTTCTTGCTACTGCCATATAGTGCCAGTTTCTGACTGGGAATTCAAAGAATATATTGGGGTTACGTGCACCCACAATTTTTACTACTGGTATACAGTGCCATTGTCTGACTGGGAATTCAAAGAATATATTGGGGTTATAAATACCCTCATTTCTTGCTACTGCCATATAGTGCCAGTTTCTGACTGGTAATTCAAAGAATATATTGGGGTTACGTGCACCCACAATTTTTACTACTGGTATACAGTGCCATTGTCTGACTGGGAATTCAAAGAGTATATTGGGAATACAAATACCCTCATTTCTTGCTACTGCCATATAGTGCCAGTTTCTGACTGGTAATTCAAAGAATATATTGGGGTTACGTGCACCCACAATTTTTACTACTGGTATACAGTGCCATTGTCTGACTGGGAATTCAAAGAATATATTGGGGTTATAAATACCCTCATTTCTTGCTACTGCCATATAGTGCCAGTTTCTGACTGGTAATTCAAAGAATATATTGGGGTTACGTGCACCCACAATTTTTACTACTGGTATACAGTGCCATTGTCTGACTGGGAATTCAAAGAGTATATTGGGAATACAAATACCCTCATTTCTTGCTACTGCCATATAGTGCCAGTTTCTGACTGGTAATTCAAAGAATATATTGGGGTTACGTGCACCCACAATTTTTACTACTGGTATACAGTGCCATTGTCTGACTGGGAATTCAAAGAGTATATTGGGAATACAAATACCCTCATTTCTTGCTACTGCCATATAGTGCCAGTTTCTGACTGGTAATTCAAAGAATATATTGGGGTTACGTGCACCCACAATTTTTACTACTGGTATACAGTGCCATTGTCTGACTGGGAATTCAAAGAATATATTGGGGTTACGTGCACCCACAATTTTTACTACTGGTATACAGTGCCATTGTCTGACTGGGAATTCAAAGAATATATTGGGGTTATAAATACCCTCATTTCTTGCTACTGCCATATAGTGCCAGTTTCTGACTGGTAATTCAAAGAATATATTGGGGTTACGTGCACCCACAATTTTTACTACTGGTATACAGTGCCATTGTCTGACTGGGAATTCAAAGAGTATATTGGGAATACAAATACCCTCATTTCTTGCTACTGCCATATAGTGCCAGTTTCTGACTGGTAATTCAAAGAATATATTGGGGTTACGTGCACCCACAATTTTTACTACTGGTATACAGTGCCATTGTCTGACTGGGAATTCAAAGAGTATATTGGGAATACAAATACCCTCATTTCTTGCTACTGCCATATAGTGCCAGTTTCTGACTGGTAATTCAAAGAATATATTGGGGTTACGTGCACCCACAATTTTTACTACTGGTATACAGTGCCATTGTCTGACTGGGAATTCAAAGAGTATATTGGGAATACAAATACCCTCATTTCTTGCTACTGCCATATAGTGCCAGTTTCTGACTGGGAATTCAAAGAATATATTGGGGTTACGTGCACCCACAATTTTTACTACTGGTATACAGTGCCATTGTCTGACTGGGAATTCAAAGAATATATTGGGGTTATAAATACCCTCATTTCTTGCTACTGCCATATAGTGCCAGTTTCTGACTGGTAATTCAAAGAATATATTGGGGTTACGTGCACCCACAATTTTTACTACTGGTATACAGTGCCATTGTCTGACTGGGAATTCAAAGAATATATTGGGGTTATAAATACCCTCATTTCTTGCTACTGCCATATAGTGCCAGTTTCTGACTGGTAATTCAAAGAATATATTGGGGTTACGTGCACCCACAATTTTTACTACTGGTATACAGTGCCATTGTCTGACTGGGAATTCAAAGAGTATATTGGGAATACAAATACCCTCATTTCTTGCTACTGCCATATAGTGCCAGTTTCTGACTGGGAATTCAAAGAATATATTGGGGTTACGTGCACCCACAATTTTTACTACTGGTATACAGTGCCATTGTCTGACTGGGAATTCAAAGAGTATATTGGGAATACAAATACCCTCATTTCTTGCTACTGCCATATAGTGCCAGTTTCTGACTGGTAATTCAAAGAATATATTGGGGTTACGTGCACCCACAATTTTTACTACTGGTATACAGTGCCATTGTCTGACTGGGAATTCAAAGAATATATTGGGGTTACGTGCACCCACAATTTTTACTACTGGTATACAGTGCCATTGTCTGACTGGGAATTCAAAGAATATATTGGGGTTATAAATACCCTCATTTCTTGCTACTGCCATATAGTGCCAGTTTCTGACTGGTAATTCAAAGAATATATTGGGGTTACGTGCACCCACAATTTTTACTACTGGTATACAGTGCCATTGTCTGACTGGGAATTCAAAGAGTATATTGGGAATACAAATACCCTCATTTCTTGCTACTGCCATATAGTGCCAGTTTCTGACTGGTAATTCAAAGAATATATTGGGGTTACGTGCACCCACAATTTTTACTACTGGTATACAGTGCCATTGTCTGACTGGGAATTCAAAGAATATATTGGGGTTATAAATACCCTCATTTCTTGCTACTGCCATATAGTGCCAGTTTCTGACTGGTAATTCAAAGAATATATTGGGGTTACGTGCACCCACAATTTTTACTACTGGTATACAGTGCCATTGTCTGACTGGGAATTCAAAGAGTATATTGGGAATACAAATACCCTCATTTCTTGCTACTGCCATATAGTGCCAGTTTCTGACTGGTAATTCAAAGAATATATTGGGGTTACGTGCACCCACAATTTTTACTACTGGTATACAGTGCCATTGTCTGACTGGGAATTCAAAGAGTATATTGGGAATACAAATACCCTCATTTCTTGCTACTGCCATATAGTGCCAGTTTCTGACTGGTAATTCAAAGAATATATTGGGGTTACGTGCACCCACAATTTTTACTACTGGTATACAGTGCCATTGTCTGACTGGGAATTCAAAGAGTATATTGGGAATACAAATACCCTCATTTCTTGCTACTGCCATATAGTGCCAGTTTCTGACTGGGAATTCAAAGAATATATTGGGGTTACGTGCACCCACAATTTTTACTACTGGTATACAGTGCCATTGTCTGACTGGGAATTCAAAGAATATATTGGGGTTATAAATACCCTCATTTCTTGCTACTGCCATATAGTGCCAGTTTCTGACTGGTAATTCAAAGAATATATTGGGGTTACGTGCACCCACAATTTTTACTACTGGTATACAGTGCCATTGTCTGACTGGGAATTCAAAGAATATATTGGGGTTATAAATACCCTCATTTCTTGCTACTGCCATATAGTGCCAGTTTCTGACTGGTAATTCAAAGAATATATTGGGGTTACGTGCACCCACAATTTTTACTACTGGTATACAGTGCCATTGTCTGACTGGGAATTCAAAGAGTATATTGGGAATACAAATACCCTCATTTCTTGCTACTGCCATATAGTGCCAGTTTCTGACTGGGAATTCAAAGAATATATTGGGGTTACGTGCACCCACAATTTTTACTACTGGTATACAGTGCCATTGTCTGACTGGGAATTCAAAGAGTATATTGGGAATACAAATACCCTCATTTCTTGCTACTGCCATATAGTGCCAGTGTCTGACTGGGAATTCAAAGAATATATTGGGGTTACGTGCACCCACAATTTTTACTACTGGTATACAGTGCCAATTTCTAACTAGGAATTCAAAATGCGCAAGGCTCCCGGAAAGGGACGTGGACGAGGCCGTGGGCGAGGTCGGGGGAATGGTTCTGGGGAGCAAGGTAGCAGTGAAGCCACAGGGCGTCCCGTGCCTACTCCTGTGGGGCAGCAAGCATTGCGCCACTCCACAGTGCCAGGGTTGCTTGCCACATTAACTAAACTGCAGGGTACAAACCTTAGTAGGCCCGAGAACCAGGAACAGGTCTTGCAATGGCTGTCAGAGAACGCTTAAAGCACATTGTCCAGCAGCCAGTCAGACTCTGCCTCCTCTCCTCCTATTACCCAACAGTCTTGTCTTCCTTCCTCCCAAAATTCCGAAGCTTTACAGAACAATAACCCAAACTGTCCCTGCTCCCCAGAGCTGTTCTCCGCTCCTTTCATTGTCCCTCAACCTGCCTCTCCACGTCACGATTCCACGAACCTAACAGAGGAGCATCTGTGTCCAGATGCTCAAACACTAGAGTCTCCTCCATCTCCGTTCGATTTGGTGGTGGATGACCAGCAACCCACCCTCATCGACGATGATGTGACGCAGTTGCCGTCAGGGCATCCAGTTGACCGGCGCATTGTGCGGGAGGAGGAGATGAGACAGGAGTTGGAAGAGGAAGTGGTGGATGATGAGGACACTGACCCGACCTGGACAGGGGGGATGTCAAGCGGGGAAAGTAGTGTGGATGTTGAGGCAGGTGCAGCACCAAAAAGGGTAGCTAGAGGCAGAGGCAGAGGTCAGCAGCTTAGGCGAAGCCAGGCCACACCCGGAATCTCCCAAGATGTTCCAGTTCGTACCCAGCCCCGAAAAACTCCCACCTCGAGGGCACGTTTCTCGAAGGTGTGGAGTTTTTTCAAGGAATGCGCCGAGGACAGATATAGTGTTGTCTGCACAATTTGCCTCTCGAAATTGATTAGGGGCTCTGAGAAGAGCAACCTGTCCACCACTTCAATGCACCGTCATTTGGAATCCAAGCACTGGAATCAGTGGCAGGCAGCAACGGCAGGACAAAGGCCGCCTGCCGTTCACGCCACTGCCACTGCCTCTGCCACTGCCTCTGCCACTGCCACTGCTGACTGTGCTGGCGATGCACTCCAGAGGACGAGCCAGGACACCACTTCATCTGCCTCCGCCACTTTGTTGACTTCTACCTCATCCTCCCCTGGTCCTGTCTTATCTCCTTCTCCTGCACCATCAAAGGCACCATCAGGCGTTTCTTTACAACAACCCACCATCTCTCAGACATTGGAGCGGCGGCAGAAATACACTGCTAACCACCCACACGCGCAAGCCTTGAACGCCAACATCGCTAAACTGCTGGCCCAGGAGATGTTGGCGTTCCGGCTTGTTGAAACTCCCGCCTTCCTGGACCTGATGGCAACTGCGGCACCTCGCTATGCCGTCCCTAGCCGTCACTACTTCTCCCGGTGTGCCGTCCCCGCCTTGCACCAGCACGTGTCACTCAACATCAGGCGGGCCCTTAGTTCCGCGCTTTGCACAAAGGTCCACTTGACCACCGACGCGTGGACAAGTGCATGCGGACAGGGATGCTACATTTCACTGACGGCACACTGGGTGAATGTAGTTGAGGCTGGGACTGCTTCCCAAACTGGCCCGGTGTACCTCGTCTCCCCGCCTAACATTCCTGGCAGGGACACGAGAAGAACACCCCCCTCCTCCTCCTCCTCTACCGCCTCCTCCTCCGCCACCGCCTCCTCCTCCGCCACCGCCTCCTCCTCCGCTGTTAGATTGACCCCAGCTACGAGTTGGAAACGTTGCAGCACTGGCGTTGGTTTACGTCAGCAGGCTGTGCTGAAGCTGATCAGCTTGGGGGACAGACAGCACACTGCCTCCGAGGTGAGGGATGCCCTCCTCGATGAGACGGCAATATGGTTTGAGCCGCTGCACCTGGGCCCAGGCATGGTCGTTTGTGATAACGGCCGGAACCTGGTAGCAGCTCTGGAGCTTGCCGGACTCCAACATGTTCCATGCCTGGCCCACGTCTTCAACCTAGTGGTGCAACGTTTCCTAAAGAGCTACCCCAATGTTCCAGAGCTACTGGTGAAAGTGCGGCGCATGTGCGCCCACTTTCGCAAGTCGACAGTAGCCGCTGCTAGCTTAAAATCTCTCCAGCAACGCCTGCATGTGCCACAACACCGGCTTTTGTGCGACGTCCCCACACGCTGGAACTCAACGTTTCAGATGTTGAATAGAGTGGTTGAGCAGCAGAGACCTTTGATGGAATACCAGCTACAAAACCCTAGGGTGCCACAAAGTCAGCTGCCTCAGTTTCACATCCATGAGTGGCCATGGATGAGAGACCTTTGTGACA
Source organism: Leptodactylus fuscus (assembly GCF_031893055.1). NCBI lineage: Eukaryota > Metazoa > Chordata > Amphibia > Anura > Leptodactylidae > Leptodactylus > Leptodactylus fuscus. The sequence continues at coordinate 113,428,528 of NC_134268.1, forward strand.
TCCTACGGGTCTTTGAGGAGTCCACAAGGAGGGTGAGCTCTGAGGATGCGATGGTGAGCCTTACAATCCCGCTCTTGTGTGTTCTGAGAGAATCCCTGATTGACATCAGGGATAACTCAGATCACACAGAGGAGTTAGGGATAGCATCCGATCCGTCACAGCTGGAGAGTAGGTCCACACATCTGTCCGCTTCACTGCGTTTAATGGAGGAGGAGGAGGAGGAGGAAGAAGAGTTGTCCGATGATGTGATGGTGATACAGGAGGCTTCCGGGCAACTTCGAATCGTCCCATTGTTGCAGCGCGGATGGGTAGACATGGAGGATGAGGAGGAAATGGAGATTGAACTTTCCGGTGGGGCCAGAGGAGTCATGCCAACTAACACTGTGGCAGACATGGCTGAGTTCATGTTGGGGTGCTTTACAACCGACAAGCGTATTGTCAAAATCATGGAGGACAACCAGTACTGGATCTTTGCTATCCTTGACCCCCGGTATAAAAACAACATCTCGTCTTTTATTCCGGTAGAGGGGAGGGCCAATCGCATCAATGCTTGCCACAGGCAATTGGTGCAGAATATGATGGAGATGTTTCCAGCATGTGACGTTGGCGGCAGGGAGGGCAGTTCCTCCAGTAGGCAACCAAGTTCTCACCGGTCCACACAAACGAGGGGCACACTGTCTAAGGTCTGGGACACCTTGATGGCACCCCCTCGCCAAAGTGCCGCCACGGAGGGTCCTAGTGTCACCAGGCGTGAGAAGTATAGGCGCATGTTGCGGGAATACCTTTCCGACCACAGCCCTATCCTCTCCGACCCCTCTGCGCCCTACACGTATTGGGTGTCGAAGTTGGACCTGTGGCTTGAACTTGCCCTATATGCCTTGGAGGTGCTGTCCTGTCCTGCCGCCAGCGTCCTATCTGAGAGGGTGTTCAGTGCAGCCGGTGGCATCATCACTGACAAGCGCACCCGTCTGTCAGCTGAGAGTGCCGACCGGCTCACTTTGATAAAAATGAACCACCACTGGGTAGAGCCGTCATTTTTGTGCCCACCTGTGTAAAGCACCCCAACATGAAACTCCATGTCTGTACTCAACCTCTCCAATTCCTCCGCATCCTCATACTCATCCACCATAAGCGTTGCACAATTCTGCTAATACTAGGCTCCCTCCACCCTGATTTCCCCCAACTCTGCTGGTTAGAGGCTCCCTCCACCCTGATTTCCACCAACTCTGCTGGTTAGAGGCTCCCTCCACCATGAATTTGCCCAAACTGGGCTGTTTAGAGGCTCCCTCCACCATGAATTTGCCCAAACTGGGCTGTTTAGAGGCTCCCTCCACCATGAATTGGTCCAAACTGGGTTTTTTAGAGGCTCCCTCCACCATGAATTGGTCCAAACTGGGCTGGTTAGAGGCTCCCTCCACCATGAATTTGCCCAAACTGGGCTGTTTAGAGGCTCCCTCCACCATGAATTGGTCCAAACTGGGCTGGTTAGAGGCTCCCTCCACCATTAATTGGTCCAAACTGGGCTGGTTAGAGGCTCCCTCCACCATTAATTGGTCCAAACTGGGCTGGTTAGAGGCTCCCTCCACCATGAATTGGTCCAAACTGGGTTTTTTAGAGGCTCCCTCCACCATGAATTGGTCCAAACTTGGCTGTTTAGAAGCTCCCTCCACCATGAATTGGTCCAAACTGGGCTGGTTAGAGGCTCCCTCCACCATTAATTGGTCCAAACTGGGCTGGTTAGAGGCTCCCTCCACCATGAATTTGCCCAAACTGGGCTGTTTAGAGGCTCCCTCCACCATGAATTTGCCCAAACTGGGCTGTTTAGAGGCTCCCTCCACCATGAATTGGTCCAAACTGGGTTTTTTAGAGGCTCCCTCCACCATGAATTGGTCCAAACTGGGCTGGTTAGAGGCTCCCTCCACCATTAATTGGTCCAAACTGGGGTGGTTAGAGGCTCCCTCCACCATTAATTGGTCCAAACTGGGCTGGTTAGAGGCTCCCTCCACCATTAATTGGTCCAAACTGGGCTGGTTAGAGGCTCCCTCCACCATTAATTGGTCCAAACTGGGCTGTTTAGAGGCTCCCTCCACCATTAATTGGTCCAAACTGGGCTGGTTAGAGGCTCCCTCCACCATGAATTTGCCCAAACTGGGCTGTTTAGAGGCTCCCTCCACCATGAATTGGTCCAAACTGGGTTTTTTAGAGGCTCCCTCCACCATGAATTTGCCCAAACTGGGCTGGTTAGAGGCTCCCTCCACCATGAATTGGTCCAAGCTGGGTTTTTTAGAGGCTCCCTCCACCATGAATTTGCCCAAACTGGGCTGGTTAGAGGCTCCCTCCACCATGAATTGGTCCAAACTGGGCTGGTTAGAGGCTCCCTCCACCATGAATTTGCCCAAACTGGGCTGTTTAGAGGCTCCCTCCACCATTAATTGGTCCAAACTGGGCTGGTTAGAGGCTTCCTCCACCATGAATTTGCCCAAACTGGGCTGTTTAGAGGCTCCCTCCACCATGAATTGGTCCAAACTGGGTTTTTTAGAGGCTCCCTCCACCATGAATTGGTCCAAACTGGGCTGGTTAGAGGCTCCCTCCACCATTAATTGGTCCAAACTGGGCTGGTTAGAGGCTCCCTCCACCATGAATTGGTCCAAACTGGGCTGGTTAGAGGCTCCCTCCACCATGAATTTGCCCAAACTGGGCTGTTTAGAGGCTCCCTCCACCATTAATTGGTCCAAACTGGGCTGGTTAGAGGCTCCCTCCACCATGAATTGGTCCAAACTGGGCTGGTTAGAGGCTCCCTCCACCATGAATTGGTCCAAACTGGGCTGGTTAGAGGCTCCCTCCACCATTAATTGGTCCAAACTGGGCTGGTTAGAGGCTCCCTCCACCATTAATTGGTCCAAACTGGGCTGGTTAGAGGCTCCCTCCACCATGAATTTGCCCAAACTGGGCTGGTTAGAGGCTCCCTCCACCATGAATTGGTCCAAACTGGGTTTTTTAGAGGCTCCCTCCACCATGAATTTGCCCAAACTGGGCTGGTTAGAGGCTCCCTCCACCATGAATTGGTCCAAACTGGGGTTTTTAGAGGCTCCCTCCACCATGAATTTGCCCAAACTGGGGTGTTTAGAGGCTCCCTCCACCATGAATTTGCCCAAACTCTGCTGGTTAGAGGCTCAATCCACCCTGATTTTCAAAACAAATGTTGGTGCCAACCTCAACTTACTACAAGGGCCAAATTCACTGCTGGTGACAAGCTCTCCTCACTGCAAGTGCCAAATACACATGTTTCAAGGTGTTTTCCTACTGTCAGAGAGGTGGTATTGAGTGTGTAAAGTGTGTAGTTGTTAGGCTGTGATGTTGGGGTAATAGAGGGTCTTTGGTGTGTTAGATGCCCCCAGACATGCTTCCCCTGCTGTCCCAGTTGTATTCCAGAGGTGTTGGCATCATTTCCTGGGGTGTCATAGTGGACTTGGTGACCCTCCAGACACGGATTTGGGTTTCCCCCTTAACGAGTATCTGTTCCCCATAGACTATAATGGGGTTCGAAACCCGTTCGAACACACGAACATTGAGCGGCTGTTCGAATCGAATTTCGAACCTCGAACATTTTAGTGTTCGCTCATCTCTATTAGGTACACCTGTCCAACTGCTCGTTAACACTTAATTTCTAATCAGCCAATCACATGGCGGCAACTCAGTGCATTTAGGCATGTAGACATGGTCAAGACAATCTCCTGCAGTTCAAACCGAGCATCAGTATGGGGAAGAAAGGTGATTTGAGTGCCTTTGAACGTGGCATGGTTGTTGGTGCCAGAAGGGCTGGTCTGAGTATTTCAGAAACTGCTGATCTACTGGGATTTTCACGCACAACCATCTCTAGGGTTTACAGAGAATGGTCTGAAAAAGAAAAAACATCCAGTGAGCGGCAGTTCTGTGGGCGGAAATGCATTGATGATGCCAGAGGCCAGAGGAGAATGGCCAGACTGGTTCGAGCTGATAGAAAGGCAACAGTGACTCAAATAGCCACCCATTACAACCAAGGTAGCCAGAAGAGCATCTCTGAACGCACAGTACGTCGAACTTTGAGGCAGATGGGCTACAGCAGCAGAAGACCACACCGGGTGCCACTCCTTTCAGCTAAGAACAGGAAACTGAGGCTACAATTTGCACAAGCTCATCGAAATTGGACAATTGAAGATTGGAAAAACGTTGCCTGGTCTGATGAGTCTCGATTTCTGCTGCGACATTCGGATGGTAGGGTCAGAATTTGGCGTCAACAACATGAAAGCATGGATCCATCCTGCCTTGTATCAACGGTTCAGGCTGGTGGTGGTGGTGTCATGGTGTGGGGAATATTTTCTTGGCACTCTTTGGGCCCCTTGGTACCAATTGAGCATCGTTGCAACGCCAAAGCCTACCTGAGTATTGTTGCTGACCATGTCCATCCCTTTATGACCACAATGTACCCAACATCTGATGGCTACTTTCAGCAAACTAATGCGCCATGTCATAAAGCTGGAATCATCTCAGACTGGTTTCTTGAACATGACAATGAGTTCACTGTACTCCAATGGCCTCCACAGTCACCAGATCTCAATCCAATAGAGCATCTTTGGGATGTGGTGGAACGGGAGATTCGCATCATGGATGTGCAGCCGACAAATCTGCGGCAACTGTGTGATGCCATCATGTCAATATGGACCAAAATCTCTGAGGAATGCTTCCAGCACCTTGTTGAATCTATGCCACGAAGAATTGAGGCAGTTCTGAAGGCAGAAGGGGTTCCAACCCGTTACTAGCATGGTGTACCTAATAAAGTGGCCGGTGAGTGTATATATATATATATATATATATATATATATATATATATATATATATATATATATATATATATTTCACTCAATTTTATGATTATGATTCAGGAGTGAGGATGGCAAAACCTCTAAATATTTGTGTAGTTTCAAGTCCGGATTGTTCGGCACAAATATTTTTTTAGGTGTCCAACAAGTTTGGATGTTTTGATTTTTTTTTATATGTTTCTTATTGTGAGGTGGAGATTATAACTGAGGGATATACCCTTAAGTTAGATGACCTACTCCGCGCTCTTTACGGTGAAATGAAGGATCGTTTTTGGTAATGTTAACCACTATTTTATTACAGATATTATTGTGAGGTGAAAGTCCTGTATAAATGAAAACTCTATAGATAGGTAATAGGTGGAGGCCCAGGGAAGGTGCAAAAAAATAATAAACAATTATACTCACAGTCCCTCACCTACTGGCATACTTGGCTCTCTCCAGGTCCTCTTCCAGGCTTCTGGTAATGATATGAGTCCAAGGCGATGTTCTAATATTTGGCCTGCCCTATGTGACCACTAAGACCCAATCACAGGTCTCAGTGGTGACCCCAGATTCATGATATCACCCAGAAGCCTGGAAGAGGACCAATAGAGAGTCACAATCACCACAAGGAGGCCCAGAAAAGGTGAGTACAATTGTTTGGTATTTTCTTACATCTCCCATAGGCCTCTTATTATTATATCAATTTCATCCTACAATAGGACAATGACCCAAAACACACCTCCACATTATGCAAGAACTATTTAGGGAAGAAACAGGCAGCTGGTATTCTATCTGTAATGGAGTGGCCAGCACAGTCACCAGATCTCAACCCCATTGAGCTGTTGTGGGAGCAGCCTGACCGTATAGTATGCAAGAAGTGCCCATCAAGCCGATCCAAAGTGTGGGAGGGGCTTCTGGAAGCATAGGGGTAAATTTCTCCAGATTACCTCAGCAAATAATCAGCTAGAATGCCAAAGGTCTGCAAGGCTGTAATTGCTGCAAATGGAACATTCTTTGATGAAAACAAAGTCTGAAAGAGAAAATTATTATTTCAAATAAAAATCATTATTTCTAACCTTGTCAATGTCTTGACTATATTTTCTATTCATTTTGCAACTCATTTGATAAGTTAAAAAAAAAAAAAATTCATGGAAAACACAAAATTGGGTGACCCCAAACTTATGAAAGTAGTGTAATAATTTCATATATGATTCACAGGTGATGTTCAGGGCACATCCAAAACTTTTGGAATATTCTGGTCAATTTGTTATGAACCGATTTGTCAATCTCTCTTCATGAGTAGATAGGTTGATTTTCCCTGTAAAAGTGCTGAGCGCCATTGGCATCAATCCACAGTGAAAAGATTCCAGACACCGTCATGTATCTACACAGAAGAATAATGTGACTATACAAATATCATATGTGTCCACTGGATCAAGTATCATATTTGTCACATAGATAAATAAAAGCTTGAAATAGTAAAGTTCTGCCGCAATAATCAAGTGGAAGTCTAAGAACAGAATTTCAAGAACTAAAGTTACCTATTCTCAAATGTAAAAACACAAATGCATCAAGTGTTAAATTGACATCAATATCAGGTTGGTGAGAACTGACAACATCACCAATCAGCTGTCTCCAGAAACCATTGGCCATGGAACTTCATAATGGACTTAGATGGCTCTATCTATTGTGTAGTGGTCATACCAAGTTATTGCAGCTCAGCTTCCATTGACATGCTGGATCAAAAATTCCTGATCTCTGTTAAGCATCGCTCATTAATATGAAAAAGCCAATCTCTTTAAATGCATTAACGCCTTCCCGCCAGTGACATATTTCGATTTTTGTTTTTTGACTCACTCTTTCTAATACCCATAACTCACAGAGCCATATGAAGGCTTGATGTTTGGGGGACAAATGTTCTTCATAATAGTACCATTTATTATTCTCTACAATGTAGTGAGAAGCTGGAAAAAAAACCTGAATGGGGTGAAACTGGAGAAAATGTGCATTTGTACGAGTTTCTTACGGGCTTCGTTTTTATGGCGTTCGCTCTGCATCCAAAATGACATATCACCTGTATTCTATCTTTTGGTGTGATTCTGAGGATACCAAATTTATGTAATTTAATTTACATTTTAACCCCTTAACAAATCTAAAACTGTTGGGTGCATTACATCTTGGTGTGTTTATACAGTGGGGCAAAAAAGTATTTAGTCAGTCACCAATAGTGTAAGTTCCACCACTTAAAAAGATGAGAGGCGTCTGTAATTTACATCATAGGTAGACCTCAACTATGAGAGACAAAATGAGAAAACAAATCCAGAAAATCACATTGTCTGATTTGGTAAGAATTTATTTGCAAATTATGGTGGAAAATAAGTATTTGGTCACCTACAAGCAATCAAGATTTCTGGCTCTCACAGACCTGTAACTTCTTCTTTAAGAGTCTCCTCTTTCCTCCACTCATTACCTGTAGTAATGGCACCTGTTTAAACTTGTTATCACTATAAAAAGACACCTGTGCACACCCTCAAACAGTCAGACTCCAAATTCCACTATGGTGAAGACCAAAGAGCTGTCAAAGGACACCAGAAACAAAATTGTAGCCCTGCACCAGGCTGGGAAGACTGAATCTGCAATAGGCAACCAGCTTGGATTGAAGAAATCAACTGTGGGAGCAATAATTAGAAAATGGAAGACATACAAGACCACTGATAATCTCCCTCGTTCTGGGGCTCCACGCAAAATCTCACCCCGTGGGCTCAAAATGATCACAAGAACGGTGAGCAAAAATCCCAGAACAACGCGGGGGGACCTAGTGAATGAACTGCAGAGAGCAGTGCAATGTAACAAAGCCTACCATCAGTAACACACTACACCGCCAGGGACTCAGATCCTGCAGTGCCAGACATGTCCCACTGCTTAAGCCAGTACATGTCCGGGCCCGTCTGAAGTTTGCTAGAGAGCATTTGGATGATCCAGAAGAGTATTGGGAGAATGTCCTATGGTCTGATTAAACCAAACTGGAACTGTTTGGTAGAAACACCACTTTACGTGTTTGGAGGAAAAAGAATACTGAGTTGCATCCATCAAACACCATACCTACTGTAAAGCATGGGGGTGGAAACATCATGCTTTGGGGCTGTTTCTCTGCAAAGGGGCCAGGACGACTGATCCGGTACATGAAAGAATGAATGGGGCCATGTATCGTGAGATTTTGAGTGCAAACCTCCTTCCATCAGCAAGGGCATTGAAGATGAAACGTGGCTGGGTCTTTCAACATGACAATAATCCAAAGCACACCGCCAGGACAACGAAGGAGTGGCTTTGTAAGAAGCATTTCAAGGTCCTGGAGTGGCCTAGCCAGTCTCCAGATCTCAACCCTATAGAAAACCTTTGGAGGGAGTTGAAAGTCCGTGTTGCCAAGCGACATCCCCAAAACATCACTGCTCTAGAGGAGATCTGCATGGAGGAATGGGCCAACATACCAACAACAGTGTGTGCCAACCTTGTGAAGACTTACAGAAAACGTTTGACCTCTGTCATTGCCAACAAAGGATATATAGCAAAGTATTGAGATGAAATTTTGTTACTGACCAAATACTTATTTTCCACCATAATTTGCAAATAAATTCTTACAAAATCAGAAAATGTGAGTTTCTGGATTTGTTTTCTCATTTTGTCTCTCATAGTTGAGGTCTACCTATGATGTAAATTAAAGACGCCTCTCATCTTTTTAAGTGGTGGAACTTGCACTATTGGTGACTGACTAAATACTTTTTTGCCCCACTGTATGTTTATTTATATTATTATTATTTAATGCTTTATTTTATTGCCTGCGTGGATTATTTTTATTTGGTTTATAAAAAATAAAATCTAAATCTTTGCAAACATTTTTTTTACTAAAAATTGTCATACTCTGACACCTGTAACTTTTTTATATTTCCATGTACAGGGGTGCATATTGTGTCTTTTTTGTGGGGCCAGATGTACTTTTTAGTTCTGGTTCTTATGGCAATGGGACTCCGGCGGCCAGATCTCCTTCAGAGTTTGGTTTAGCTGAAATCCTATGAATCACTACAATAATACATCATGGGTCCTATTGGGAAAGGGGGATTTATGAAGGGCTGTGCCTCTCAATTGTAGAGTAAAAACATGTTTTTACACAAACTCTATCACTGCCTGCAACCTGAAATATTCTACACAGAAATTTCAATAAATTATATAGCAAATTAAATTCTAGATTACTGTTTGTCCCCCTTGACAGGAGAAAGACACAGCATACTTAAATTTTTTAAGAAGCAGGTGTCTGTGGGCTTCACATAAAACGTCTGTATGAAATGCCATTGTCATAATACATTTCCCCATTGTTTCTAACAAGTTCTCATTGAGAAATACTGCTTTCATTACAATGCATTATAAACACAATGGTAAAATGAATCAATGCATGATAAGTAAAAAACATTTCAGGTACATTTTGTTACCATATTGACTATTCCCGCTCGTGTTACATTATTGATAACTCCACTTTTGGCTATGACAATCCTGTACTTCTGGCTAGGACAACAGTTAACTTACAACATTAAAGGTGCTATTATTTACTCATTGTCTGGAAAACAGCAAAAAAAATCTGTCACTGAAAGCAAGGAGTAAGTATGTTGCATTAAATAATGTTAATAAGTGAACATAATGTTGTGCAGAAAACAATGATTACTCTTTAGATTTTCAGATGGTTTAACTTTCCAAACAGTGCACCACTTATGCAAATACATCCTTGTTCAGCCAAATGCTGGTACGCTGTTAGACAATATACTGCACGCATGATTAGTGTTGGAAATAACTGAAAAACAAACCTAATTGGCCATTAATCTTTTCAACTTTGGTAATATAGGACAGGACGGCTCGAAATTCACTTCCAAGGATTTGCAAAAACTTTAAACAGATGCTAGAATGAAACAAAGTGCCAAAAAAAAAAAAAAAAAGATGACTCAGGGATGAATATATTTACCATCGCCCTCCTGTTCTGAAGCATTGAGTGGTCAGTTGTAAGAGCTTCTTTACTATCTCACTCTTTCAAGGGACTATTGAAGGGACTTTTACTATTAGAATTAAAACAAACAAACAAAAAAACTTGCTGATCAGTGGGTATCCTAATGCTGGGACCTCTATTGTCATGAGAACTGGGGTGTTTTGCATCCTAGTTTTGAATGGAGTGGCAGGTCAATCAGTGTGTACCATTCTATTCATTTCTATAACTAGAAGTGAAAAGCAAGTTACTCCCTATGCACAGTATAAGGGATGGCTTTCTAATCAGAGCAAGTCCAACTGCTGCTTCTTACCCCCGTTTTGAGTGGCAGGTTAAACAGTTGTACTGCTTCATTCATTTCAATTAGAGCACTAGCCGAGCCAAGCGAAGTGTTTTATGTAACTCAATGAAGCTAATCTATTGCTACTACTGTCTAAACTGCCATTCAAAACAGAGGTGAAATGCAGCAGTTGGACCTCCTCTCATTAGAAAGTTATCACAAGATAGTGGGTAACTTATTTTCCACTTCTAGTGGTCAAACAATCCTTTTCAACTAGCTAAGGCAAGGTTCACAGCAGTGCTTAAATGCCATTTGGAGCTTCTGTCCCCAAACCGTAGCATGCAGCGCTTTTCTCTTCACATTTTTACCCTTTATGGTCAAAAACCCGGTGGACCCCATTATAGTCTATGCAGGTTTTTGCGGGTATCTGCTTTTTAAAGCAGATTAGATTTCCATTTGGGAGTCCCCAAGCAGATCCCTAAACGGAAACCCAAACGCAGATGTGAACCTAGTGTAAGAGAGCTCAATGATATCCCTCTTAATCATTTCATGACAATAGGTGTATTGGACCTTATAACCAGCACAAAATGTATTCTTTTGGAGTGCAGTGACTATTTTTTTTTCTTAGTTTAAATCACTTAAAATTGGAACTGATTTCATATAATCACCTTTGAGACTTGGGATAGGTAAATAAATTAACAGCTTTCCCAGGATCCTGAATGGAATACACTGACAGTGTATTCCCGTATACCCTATATATACCCCCGATCCCCGTTCCAACGGTGTGCCCCCCCCACCTTCACCCCAGAAATACCCTGCAAGTCCCCTAGCAATAGAATTGGGGCTATATACACCCACTATTTTTGCTACTGCCATATAGTGCCATTGTCTGACTGGGAATTCAAAGAATATATTGGGCTTACATATAACTTCAATTCCAGGGAGAAGCTTGTCAGTGTAACGTGGCACTGATGGGCTCAATCGCCGCAACCCAGCTTTCCCAGGATCCTGAATGGAATACACTGACAGTGTATTCTCGTATACCCTATATATACCCCCGATCCACATTCCAACGGTGTGCCCCCCCACCTTCACCCCAGAAATACACTGCAAGTCCCCTAGCAATAGAATTGGGGCTATATACACCCACTATTTTTACTACTGCCATATAGTGCCATTGTCTGACTGGGAATTCAATGAATATATTGGGGTTACATATAACGTCAATTCCAGGGAGAAGCTTGTCAGTGTAACGTGGCACTGACGGGCTCAATCGCCACAACCCAGCTTTCCCAGGATCCTGAATGGAATACACTGACAGAGTATTCCCGTATACCCTATATATAAACACGATCCCCGTTCCAACGGTGTGCCCCCCCACCTTCACCCCAGAAATACCCTGCAAGTCCCCTAGCAATAGAATTGGGGCTATATACACCCACTATTTTTGCTACTGCCATATAGTGCCATTGTCTGACTGGGAATTCAAAGAATATATTGGTGTTACAAATACACTCAAGTCCTGCCATATAGTGCCAGTTTCTGACTGGGAATTCAAAGAATATATTGGGGTTACAAATACCTTCAAGTCCTGCCACTGCCATATAGTGCCAGTTTCTGACTGGGAATTCAAAGAATATATTGGGGATAAAAATACCTTCAAGTCCTGCCACTGCCATATAGTGCCAGTTTCTGACTGGGAATTCAAAGAATATATTGGTGTTACAAATACACTCAAGTCCTGCCACTGCCATATAGTGCCAGTTTCTGACTGGGAATTCAAAGAATATATTGGGGTTAAAAATACCTTCAAGTCCTGCCACTGCCATATAGTGCCAGTTTCTGACTGGGAATTCAAAGAATATATTGGTGTTACAAATACACTCAAGTCCTGCCACTGCCATATAGTGCCAGTTTCTGACTGGGAATTCAAAGAATATATTGGGGTTAAAAATACCTTCAAGTCCTGCCACTGCCATATAGTGCCAGTTTCTGACTGGGAATTCAAAGAATATATTGGTGTTACAAATACACTCAAGTCCTGCCACTGCCATATAGTGCCAGTTTCTGACTGGGAATTCAAAGAATATATTGGGGTTACAAATACCTTCAAGTCCTGCCACTGCCATATAGTGCCAGTTTCTGACTGGGAATTCAAAGAATATATTGGGGTTACAAATACCTTCAAGTCCTGCCACTGCCATATAGTGCCAGTTTCTGACTGGGAATTCAAAGAATATATCGGGGTTACAAATACCTTCAAGTCCTGCCACTGCCATATAGTGCCAGTTTCTGACTGGGAACACAAAGAATATATTGGGGTTACAAATACCTTCAAGTCCTGCCACTGCCATATAGTGCCAGTTTCTGACTGGGAATTCAAAGAATATATTGGTGTTACAAATACACTCAAGTCCTGCCACTGCCATATAGTGCCAGTTTCTGACTGGGAATTCAAAGAATATATTGGTGTTACAAATACACTCAAGTCCTGCCACTGCCATATAGTGCCAGTTTCTGACTGGGAATTCAAAGAATATATTGGGGTTACAAATACCTTCAAGTCCTGCCACTGCCATATAGTGCCAGTTTCTGACTGGGAATTCAAAGAATATATTGGGTTAAAAATACCTTCAAGTCCTGCCACTGCCATATAGTGCCAGTTTCTGACTGGGAATTCAAAGAATATATTGGTGTTACAAATACACTCAAGTCCTGCCACTGCCATATAGTGCCAGTTTCTGACTGGGAATTCAAAGAATATATTGGTGTTACAAATACACTCAAGTCCTGCCACTGCCATATAGTGCCAGTTTCTGACTGGGAATTCAAAGAATATATTGGGGTTACAAATACCTTCAAGTCCTGCCACTGCCATATAGTGCCAGTTTCTGACTGGGAATTCAAAGAATATATTGGGGTTACAAATACCTTCAAGTCCTGCCACTGCCATATAGTGCCAGTTTCTGACTGGGAACTCAAAGAATATATTGGGGTTACAAATACACTCAAGTCCTGCCATATAGTGCCAGTTTCTGACTGGGAATTCAAAGAATATATTGGTGTTACAAATACACTCAAGTCCTGCCACTGCCATATAGTGCCAGTTTCTGACTGGGAATTCAAAGAATATATTGGGGTTACAAATACCTTCAAGTCCTGCCACTGCCATATAGTGCCAGTTTCTGACTGGGAACTCAAAGAATATATTGGTGTTACAAATACACTCAAGTCCTCCACTGCCATATAGTGCCAGTTTCTGACTGGGAATTCAAAGAATATATTGGGGTTACAAATACCTTCAAGTCCTGCCACTGCCATATAGTGCCAGTTTCTGACTGGGAATTCAAAGAATATATTGGGGTTACAAATACCTTCAAGTCCTGCCACTGCCATATAGTGCCAGTTTCTGACTGGGAATTCAAAGAATATATTGGGGTTACAAATACCTTCAAGTCCTGCCACTGCCATATAGTGCCAGTTTCTGACTGGGAATTCAAAGAATATATTGGGGTTTCAAAAACCTTCAAGTCCTGCCACTGCCATATAGTGCCAGTTTCTGACTGGGAACTCAAAGAATATATTGGGGTTACAAATACCTTCAAGTCCTGCCACTGCCGTATAGTGCCAGTTTCTGACTGGAAATTCAAAGAATATATTGGTGTTACAAATACACTCAAGTCCTGCCATATAGTGCCAGTTTCTGACTGGGAATTCAAAGAATATATTGGTGTTACAAATACACTCAAGTCCTGCCACTGCCATATAGTGCCAGTTTCTGACTGGGAATTCAAAGAATATATTGGGGTTAAAAATACCTTCAAGTCCTGCCACTGCCATATAGTGCCAGTTTCTGACTGGGAATTCAAAGAATATATTGGTGTTACAAATACACTCAAGTCCTGCCACTGCCATATAGTGCCAGTTTCTGACTGGGAATTCAAAGAATATATTGGGGTTACAAATACCTTCAAGTCCTGCCACTGCCATATAGTGCCAGTTTCTGACTGGGAATTCAAAGAATATATTGGTTTTACAAATACACTCAAGTCCTGCCACTGCCATATAGTGCCAGTTTCTGACTGGGAATTCAAAGAATATATTGGGGTTACAAATATTTTCAAGTCCTGCCACTGCCATATAGTGTCAGTTTCTGACTGGGAATTCAAAGAATATATTGGGGTTACAAATACCTTCAAGTCCTGCCACTGCCATATAGTGCCATTGTCTGACTGGGAATTCAAAGAATATATTGGGGTTACAAATACACTCAAGTCCTGCCACTGCCATTTAGTGCCAGTTTCTGACTGGGAATTCAAAGAATATATTGGGGTTACAAATACTTTCAAGTCCTGCCACTGCCATATAGTGCCAGTTTCTGAATGGGAATTCAAAGAATATATTGGGGTTACAAATACCTTCAAGTCCTGCCACTGACATATAGTGCCAGTTTCTGACTGGGAATTCAAAGAATATATTGGGGTTACAAATACACTCATTTCTTGCTACTGCCATATAGTGCCATTGTCTGACTGGGAATTCAAAGAATATATTGGGGTTACGTGCACCCACAATTTTTGCTACTGGTATATAGTGCCAGTTTCTGACTGGAAATTCCCCAAATAATTTGAGGATACATTCACCCTACATCTCAGGCTCTTGCCATATTCACCCAGGTTGTCAGTGCTGCACCAGCTCGTTCCCAGACAGCTCGGCCCGAAAAACACATTACCTATATAGAGGATTTGGACAATGAAGACAACATGTTCTAAATCTAATGTCTGCACCTTCTCCAGAATTAAAATAAAGGCAGCTATTAACTTTCAAATAGCACTGCACAAAGGAAGATCTTATCAGCTTGTCTCATGACATGCTAATAAGAAGTGTCATTTGTGTATCTTAATGTAAATATAGTTGTATAAGCTTGTTGGGTTTTAGGCACTGCCAAGTTATTTATTACCACCCGCTCCCTTATAATGATGACGCCAAAGTCACTGTGGGTGTTCAGAGCTCACAGCTTTGGTTGACATTTGTCTTGCTCTCTGTCGGTACCAGCTGTCTTTTTGGATACCGTAAAGTTATGTTGACTTTATTAACAGCAATGGAAGCTTTAGCCAGGTTGTGACGGTGTGTAACCCTAACAACACTAAGTGGGATACACATTAATAGTAAGTCTATGTACGCTAAACGCATCACTGAAGTAATTTTTTCCCCTCTCCCCTAATATAAGAAAGGAACAGACATTAGACCTAGACCGTGGTTTGAGGCTTGTAAAAATCCAGTATTATTTGTTCTCCATGATGTGAAATATGCGTTAGACTCTTGAAAAGCAACCCAAAATGAAGTCAGCCATGTGTGCCAATGTGTTACTTGGCATGCCTTTGCTAACCCCAACTGTAAGGGTCACTCTCTATTTCCTCCATTTTCCACTCCCCTTCACACCATTTGTGGTGAAGCAATGGGATGCACTGAAGTGCACCCTCTAGCCTCGTGCGGGACAGGGACAGATGCCACTCCAACCCCCTCGTCTTCCTCCGCCAGCCAACGGTGCGAAGATGAGAGGAGTGTGCTCTGAATGTTTTCTGCCTAGCAGTAGCCAATAGCTAATCAGTTGCTCAACCATGAGTGGCCATGGGTGGCAGACTTATGTGAAATCCCATCCCATCCATTGCACTGGACACGAAACATTAGCATGCGCTCATCACAACTCCGGATATGGCAGCTGCGTTAAGCAGGGTGCAGGGTACAACACAGACCAGGCCCGAGCACCAGGAACAGGTGTTAGAAATACTGCAGCATCCACCATTTCCTTCCAATTATGGGGTTTTGGACCCGCCACCGACTTTTCTGGACCTCAGTGGGGATCATGAGACACAGTTGCCATCAGGGCAAGCTGTGGTCATGTGCGGTTTGCAGTAAGGGGACAGTGCGCAATTGGAAGAGGAGTTGGTGGATGACGAGGCCACCGACCCCACATGGACAGGGGTGATGTCTAGGGGCTAAAGCAGTGTAGATGTTGAGGGAAGCTAAATCAACAAAAAACCTGGGTAGAAGCAAAGGCATAAACTGTGGTGATGTTTAGGGGCTAAAGCAGTGTAGATGTGGAGGGAAGCTAATTCAACAAAAAAAACAGGGTAGAAGCAAAGGCATAAACTGGGATGATGTTTAGGGGCGAAAGCAGTGTAGATGTGGAGGGAAGCTAAGCAGCAAAAACAGTGGGTAGAAGCAAAGGCATGCAAAACTCTACCCTGTTGGAAGACTTATTCCTAGGTCTGGAACACGTTAATGGCCCCCCTGGACAAATTACTGCCACTCAGGGGCCTAGTGTCACCAGGAGGGACAAGTATAAGCGCATGTTGTGGGAATACCTGGCCAACACCAGCTCTGCCCTCTCCGATCCCTCTGTGCTCTACAGCCTACACTTATTTTCTCATCTTTTTTTCTGCACTGCACATCTCTTGCCTACTTCCTTTGGGATCTCAGAAGTGGTGGTCTCAGTGCTGAGAAACACATCTGAGTCCTCCATGCAATATGCATTAAGAGAACCCTGGAGCCTACCATAGCATTGAGCCTGGCTAAATGCAGAGAAAGATTTTGGACCACTTCCAGAGATGGTTATTTCAGTGCTGCAGTTGGCAATGGATGGTGTAATGGGATTAGCTGAGGGATCGCTGTCTTGACCACTTTTTGGCACAAAATGAAAGTCCAATCCAGCCAAGTATGGTGTAAGGATATGATGCAAGGACACCTACATATCTGTCTGTGACACATTGGGGAGTTCACCCTCATCCGCCCTTTTGGCCTGCACCATAATGTGCCTCTTCCCAGCTAAGCTAAACGCTGAATTTAGGGACCGCCTTATGTTTGGGGGAAAGTGCTGGTGTGGACGGCACAGTGAGGTGGCGCAGTAGACACTCTGCCCAAAAAGGGCAGAGTGTCCCCCAGCCGGGACTCCAACATCTCCTGGGCCAGATTTTTGGAGATGAGGCCGTTGAAGCCTTGGGCATGTGGGTGGGTTGTGCTGTACTTTAGCATGAAATGAAAGGCCTGGGAGATGGGGAGTTGCTGGGAAGAGGCACATGATGGTGCGGGCAAAAGGAGAAGTGGCAGGAAAAGGGGAGGATGAGGGAGAAGTCAACAAAGTGGCGGAGGCAGATGAAGTGATGTCCTGGCTCGTCCTCTGGAGTGCATCGCCAGCACTGTGAGTAGAGGCAGTGGCATGAACGGCGGGCGACGTTTGTCCTGCCGTTGCTGCCTGCCACTGATTCCAGTGCTTGGATTCCAAATGACGGTGCATTGAAGTGGTGGACAGGTTTCTCTTCTCAGGGCCCCTACTCGATTTCGAGAGGCAAATTGTGTAGACGACACTATATCTGTCCTCGGCGCATTCCTTGAAAAAACTCTACACCTTCGAGAAACGTGCCCTGGATGGGGGAGTTTTTCTGGGCTGGGTACAAAAGGGAACATCTTCGGACATTCCGGGTCTGGCCTGGCTTCGGCAAAGCAGCTGACCTCTGCCTCTGGACATGTCTCTGCCTCTAGCTACCCTTTTTGGTGCTGCACCTGCCTCAACATCCACACTACTTTCCCAGCTTAATATCTGCCTTGTCCAGGTGGGGTCGGTGTCCTCGTCATCCACCACCTCCTCTTCCAACTCCTGTCTCGCCTCCTCCTCCTGCACAATGCGCATGTCAACTGGCTGCCCTGACAGCAACTGTGTCTCATCGTCGTCGATGAGGGTGGGTTGCTGGTCATCCGCCACCAAATCGACCGGAGATGGAGGAGACTCTAGTGTTTGAGCATCTGGACACAGATACTCGTCTGTTAGGTCCGTGGAATCGCGAAATGGAGGGGCAGGTTGCGGTACAGTCAAAGGAAGGGAGAACAGCTCTGGGGAGCAGGGACAGTTGGGGTTATTGTTCTGGGAAGATTGAGAATATTGGGTGGAAGGAGGACAAGACTGTTGGGTAAGAGGAGGAGAGGAGGTAGAGGCTGACTGGCTGGTGGACAATGTGCTTTAAGCGTTATCCGACAGCCATTGCAAGACCTGTTCCTGGTTCTCGGGCCTACTAATCTTTGTACCATTCAGCCTAGTTAATGTGGAACTTTTGTGCAAAGCGCAGAACTTAGGGCCCGCCTGATGTTAAGGGACACACGCTGGTACAAGGCTCAACTCACCCTAAGTGCCAAAAACACTGCTGGTGCAAGGCTCTACTCATGCCAAGGGCCTCAATCTCTGCTGGTAGCTCAGCTTAAGGTCCTGTAACTTTGTTTGGAAGGGCTCATGTTAAGTGCTAGAAAAGTGAATTTTGGAAGGTCTTACCACATCACACACACACACACACACACTCAAAATGACAGTTAAGGGTGAGGGCTTTTGGAATTCCCATTGCCTATTCCATTTGTGGTTGTCATGGGGAACGTGATTTAAAGGGGTGGTTGTTACTGTTTGTTGAGCTTAAATTGGGGTTTGTGTCCATCCATTTTGGGAGTAAAGAAGGTTTCCAGGTATTTTCCCACTTTGTCTATCAAAGTGTGTGTAAAGTGTGTAAAGTGTGTAGTTGTTAGGCTGTGATGTTGGGGTAATAGAGGGTCTTTGGTGTGTTAGATGCCCCCAGACATGCTTCCCCTGCTGTCCCAGTGTCATTCCAGAGGTGTTGGCATCATTTCCTGGGGTGTCATAGTGGACTTGGTGACCCTCCAGACACGGATTTGGGTTTCCCCCTTAACGAGTATCTGTTCCCCATAGACTATAATGGGGTTCGAAACCCGTTGGAACACACGAACATTGAGCGGCTGTTCGAATCGAATTTCGAACCTCGAACATTTTAGTGTTCGCTCATCTCTAGTTTGTACCATTCAGCCTAGTTAATGTGGAACTTTTGTGCAAAGCGCAGAACTTAGGGCCCGCCTGATGTTAAGGGACACACGCTGGTACAAGGCTCAACTCACCCTAAGGGCCAAAAACACTGCTGATGCAAGGCTCTACTCATGCCAATGGCCTCAATCTCTACTGGTAGCTCAGCTTAAGGTCCTGTAACTTTGTTTGGAAGGGCTCATGTTAAGGGCTAGAAAAATCAATTTTGGAAGGTCTTACCACATCACACACACACACACACACACACACAATGACAGTTGTGGGTGAGGACTAAAGGATTTCCCATTGCCTATTCCATCTGTGGTTGTCATGGTTTAAAGGGGTGGTTGTTACTGTTTGTTGAGCTTAAATTGGGGTTTGTGTCCATCCGTTTGGGGAGTAAAGAAGGTTTCCAGGTATTTTCCCACTTTGATAGAGGTTTTTTTTGAATGTGGAAAGTGTGTAGTTGTTAGGCTGTGATGTTGGGGTAATAGAGGGTCTTTGGTGTGTTAGATCCCCCCAGACATGCTTCCCCTGCTGTCCCAGTTGTATTCCAGAGGTGTTGGCATCATTTCCTGGGGTGTCATAGTGGACTTGGTGACCCTCCAGACACGGATTTGGGTTTCCCCCTTAACGAATATATGTTCCCCATAGACTATAATGGGGTTCGAAACACGTTCGAACACTCAAACAGTGAGCGGCTGTTCGAATCGAATTTCGAACCTCGAACATTTTAGTGTTCGCTCATCTCTACTGATAACTTGTCATGAAACCATTTTGTATTTAAGAAGGTAACTTGTGATAGACATAAACGGAAACGACAAGCCAAGAGGACAAACAAAGGACAAATCGGCAAGCGCCCTTCTCAACTTCTTTCTCGCTTAACACCTAGACAGTAGAGATGAGCGAGTACTGTTCGGATCAGCCGATCCGAACAGCAAGCTCGCATAGAAATGAAAGGACGTAGCCGGCACGCGGGGGGTTAAGCCGCCAAAGTGGAAGTACCAGGTGCATCCATTCATTTCTATGGAGCGTGCTGTTCGGATCGGCTGATCCGAACAGTACTCACTCATCTCTACTAGACAGTATAGACAGTATAGAAAGTTAGAGGGGTTCAGCAGGATCACATAAATACAAGCATATGAGAATAAAAATGTCGAGCTATGCAAGTAAATAGCAATTTTATTAAAAATGTGTCCAGTGATTGATGTGAATGCAACATTGCCTGACACAAGAAAGATTTCTTTATTATGTTGATAAACATTTGGTCCCTATAGAATTGTGAAGCCACTTCATGGTTGGCATATATTGTACATAAAGTAAATTTATACCTCTTTATAGGGCACTCACTGAACATATGTTCCCCATCCAGTGGTTTGTCAATCTTGCATAGATATGAAGTTGTCTATAATATTACTATTTAATAGCGTGTAGTGGTTATTAATAGCCTTTTCATCCATTCAACATCAATGTACCGAACAATCATCAACCTCCAAATAAGAGCTGCTGGTTTTCTGTGGCAGCCCTTTAAAATGTAAAGTTACTGCAGTTATCTGTCACCTGAAAGCTGCTGAATGACTGGCACTTATGCCAAGCATACAATTACAACAGTTTAGTCCATCATTTTTAATTTTTTTTGCATCTTAATGGTATACCTACAAAGAAGAAATGTGTCACGTAATCATATGAAATAATGACAGAGGTTGGAAAGAGAAAGATTATGTAAGTACAAAAAGTGAGAAACAGTTTAAATGTTCCTTCAATATGTAAAATTGCTGCTCTGTCAACATGATTGGCACAATGAGAATTGACAAGACAATACCGATTTTTAATAGTCAGCACAACCCCCTAAATTACTTTTAGGATTTCAGAATTTACATCAGTTTAAATTGTTCAGAAAGCCGACTGTCTAAGTAAAAACATTAGACTGTCTGAAGGTAGATTAGAAAGTAGAGATTTTGTAATGACTTAGCGCTTTACTTTACACGGCATAATACTAAACAGATTGGAAATACCTTTGATATTGGGAATATAAGGGTCTGTTCCTTTTCAGTCCGTGAAGTATCTTTTCAGGCACGGACTAGGGTTGAGTGATCAGAATCGGAAAAGATCAGATTCCGATCGGCGATTGAGTAAATCTCGCGATCGGAATTCCGATCTCGATCTTCTTAGGCGGGATCGAGGTCGGAGATTATTTCCCACAATGCTTTGCTACTGGCCAACTGGATGTCCTCAACTGCAGAGCTCTTCAAATTTGTAGATTATTTTAACCTGTTCCTTTTTTAATAATTTAGGTAAAAGAAGCATTTTAAAAGTACCCACACGATCCAATTACCCAACGAAGAAATCTTATGTTTAGATAATGATTGAATACCTTTATTCTTCCTGTATATCTTTTATTTTATATATGGCTGTCTTTTGCTGTTTGCAATCTCATATGTCACATGCTATTTGGCATGCTATTGTTATGCTATTATTGTTAATCTATTCATGTGCCTGTAGAAGGACATTGGATTGTCTTTAGGATTTACTAAACTCATCACCTCAACAGTATTGGACAATGGCTTGTACCAGCTAGTTAGCTCGTTCGTAGCTGGTTACTGTGGTTTGTGAAAGAACTGAAAATGCTGTGACACCTCCAGCTTGAGCACTTGGATAGGGATGTGGCAACTCCTCCATACTACTTTTCATCAATTGGGTGAAGGCAAAAACAGCAGACCTTTCTGGAGTACTGTTGCACTGTCTTATTGTTCGAGGAATCTGGTTTCCATTATCACAAATCCATGAATTTTTTCTGGTGCAATTCCCCAGATGGGTATCTATTTTGGATGAACAAGGGCTGCAGTCTGGTCCTTTCCAGTTCTAACAAAATGGACATTTTTTATACCCTGGTGGAATACATTCACCACAATACTGACACTTACAACTTTCTTGAGGTAACTGTGTATACAAAACCTTTACTGGTCTCATAGTATATCCCCTTTATAAACCCATTTCTTGCCAATGCAGCTTTATCTTATGTTTGGAATGAGGGGGAGTAGGTGAGGATAATGGGTGTTCCAATTTAGATTGAACCATGGCATAAGCAACCCTCCTCCAGAATTCTTCCTCCTCTGCCTCCTTCTCATTAACTCAACTCATGCCCAAGTATTAACCTGTGCCCCAAGTCCTTTTACCCTAATCCAAAGTGAATTCCCTCTCTGAAATTACTCCCATCTTGCTAAAGCAATGGTTTCTGTGTTGGACATACCTGGGTTCCTGAAATCTTTTTAATATTCTGAATTGAAAACTTCCCTTCCTTTTCCTTCACTAAACCTATAGGGGACATGCATGTGACCTTGTAAAACTCCGCAATTTCCTTAATATTCTGGATGCCCATAATCACTTAGTATCCTATAAGAGACAGTGCCTAGTCCTGCTAACTTGAACTGCTGACTATCTTCCCTAGTTAAGTTATTCTCCTGGGAGGCCCTATGTTTTATCTTGCACCTTGGATCAGAGCAAATATACCAGCAGAAGAGAATGACTAAGAGTGATCTATAAGCCTGTAGGAGTTCAAGAATTCCAGGGCATAAACTTATTCAATAAGAAATGGAAGAGGGACTTACATACAAATCTCTGTCCCTTGGAAAATATCTTTTTTTTTCTTAAATTATGTGACCACTGCTTACTAGGGTTGAGCGATCGTGTTAGGAAAAAAACGGATTCCAATCGGCGATCGAGAAAATTTCACGATCGGAATTCCGAACACAATCTTTTTAGGTGGGATCGAGATCAGTAGTATTTCCCACAATGCCTTCACACTGAGTATATAGTGTATACTCAGTGTGAAGGCTCCGCTGCGGTTCCATAGGAATGAATGGAAGCAGCCGACACACAGCCTTATCCCCCTGCGCGCCGGCTGCCTCCATTCATTCTAATGGGACACTAAAGTAACATCTCTAGTAGCTACTTACCTCCAGAGATGGCTGCTCCGCTGCTGTTCGCCTCGCTGCTGCTCCAGCTGCAGTCTTCTTCGCCTCGCTGCCCCCTGCCTCCCAGGTTAGGAGAGTGTGGGTGATTACAGGGCGGGGAGACGTGACGAAGGGGCAGCGAGGCGAAGAATACTGCAGCTGGAGCAGCAGCAAGGCGAAGAACACCGGAGCAGTCATCTAAAAAAAATCCTCTGGCTACTTAGTGATTCATTACACAGCGTGGATTCTAACAATTGTCAGATTCCATGCTGTATAGTGAATAGGATTGCTTTTAAAATCTGATCTCCGATTAATAAAAAAATCCCATTGACTTGCATTGGGATCGGAATTGGGATCGAGATCGGGTTCGAATGAAAAATGATCGGAAATCAGATTTTAAAATCGATCCTGAAAAGTCAGGATCAGCTCAACCCTACTGCTTACCTCTGACTCTTTTTTCCAGGTATTGCATGTCAATTGAATGTCCTCCAAAGTGCCCTCCACCTTGTTAACCCCCTGGGCTGGCTTTTTCACCACTGAGTGCACATACCAAAGCCCCCACTTTTTTGATCTAGCGTGGTGTAATAGAGTCACTGAACTCATTCATTGTGAACAAGGCATTGAGAGTGTTAAGCTGTGCTGGAAAAGTAAATTCTTAGGGAAGTACTTACTTCCTCTTTTTATAAGCAGGCACTACCTGCCTGCATGTTTATAATCTAGTAACATCAATAAACTCTCCTGATCCATGCCACACAACAATAATTCTAAGGAAGGGGCAAATGCCTGTGGTCCTAAAATTGCAAGCAAACAACAGCCAACCTGAATACAGCCTGCTGCAAAATGACAATTAAATGTCACTACCTGTACAGGTCGAGACTTTCCCCTGGCCCCTCTGTAGTCACTAGTCCTAATCCTGAAAAGTTTTAAAATGCCTCCAACTACAAGTACATGTATCCAAGTAAAGTTGTATACTGTTTACACATCTAGAGAAAGGCATTCAAAAAAATCCCCCAACATCCTGGGCCTAATGGGTCTTCAGTAATGATAGAATGTCCCAATCTGCCTCCTATATCAATATACAGGCCATTTTTCTCTATCACCTCCCAATGTCTTTCTATTTCTTATGGAAAAGGAATAGAATGACAACACAGAACAATAATTGTCAAGTAACCCCAGTCATATGCTGGGTAGTGATAGACTATGTGACAGACAACATTCAGGTATATATAACTTGAAGGGGCTCTGACAAAGGTCACTGAACAAATGTACAAATCATCCAGCCAACTGCTCCTGTTTATTCCTATTGAATCAAATAAAACTCTAATTTTATCTACTTTACAAACAGATGCTGCAGAGAAAGAATCTACAGAGTTTCCCTTACTAACCTTTCCCATTGTAATCCAAGAGGCTCCCAGAGTGGAAAGTAAAAGAAAGCAGGTTAAAGCTCCTATTTGTAGAGAAGTTTCTCTTTCCTCTAAGGAGATCCTGATGTTGTCAAATAGAAAGGAGTTCTGGGATCTCAGCAATCCCTCTAATAAAAGGTTTTTCAATTACCCCAACTAAATTCTGGAGTCCACTCAGTAGGTTTCAAAGCAGGTCTGAGGAGTGGTCTGTCCATGCCAGGTGTTATTTATCTCAAAATGCATAATACGGTACATGTGTCATATAAAGATATATTAAGTTAAACCATATATCTACTTATACCTGCAGCTGCCTGCCACTTATACAAAGGAAAGATTCACTTATAGTTCCCTTTTTCTCATATAATTTTATAACAAGTTGCTTGATATATTCTGAGAACAAATATCGCACAGTATCCTGTCTGTATCTTGTTAGAAATCAAATTAAGACATCAACAGACAATTTCTTAATCCCCTTATCACTGTGTTAATACGAACACTGAATTAACTTAGCTTAACCAATTATTCAATCAATAATGATAACTTTATCACAATCAAAGAATTAGACATTCCCCAAAATGGTATAAATAAAAAGGACATCTTTCCCCACAAAAAAAGCCTTATGCATCCACATACAAAGAAATGTATATATTAAAAAAAAAATGTTACAGGTGCCAGCATGTGAAGACTCTAAGAATTTTTTTTAATTTTTTTGTGAGGTTAAATTGTAAATATAACTATATAAATTTGGTATCATACCAACCAATGTAATTCAGATGATATGTCATTTTGGCTTCACAGTGCACTCCATTAAAATAAAGCTAGTTAGAACGTTGAACAAATACGGTGTTATACAATAATTGAGCAAAGATAATTCCCAATAACACCTGCTAGAGAAAGGGACGACAGAGGCGGTGATCCCTAAATCTAGGCCCAACCCATGTTTCTACCTATTTGCTGCAACTTTCCTAGTGACAGGGACAATTGGATGACAACCCCTACTCTAGATAAGTGATACACAGAGCCATGGTTCAAACCAAAGACACAAAATAGTACCAAATCACAATCCAAAAGAGTAGTCAAAAAGCCAAAAAGCAGAGGTCAGTAAATGAAATACAATAGCAAGGGGAAATGCTTAGCAAGGTCAGAGACACAATAGCTAGTAACCATGTGTGGGCTGATGGCCAGTTTAAGGATGTCTAGAACCCACCCCAGGTTTCATTTCCAGATAAGCTGTCAATCACAAGCACACAAAGGTTAACCCTAACAGTGCCAACACATAATGAAAGGAATCAAGGAGCAGGTAATCATGAGTGGACACTCCTCCTCTGCCATACAATGAGGCCAGAGCATGGCGCAGGAGTTCAAATAGGTGAGGAAGTAACATGCAGTTTTTCTCCAATTTCGACCCACTCTGAATTTTTTCCAACTTTCCTTTGTACATTTTTTGGAATATTAAATGATGCCATTACAAGTACAATTCATCCTGCAAAAAGTAAGCTCTCATACAGATTTCAGAGTGGAAAGATTAAAAAAATTATTGGTTTTGGAAGGCAGGGAGTCAAAACCAAAAATCGAAAAATGTCACCGGCAGGAAGGGGTTATTTGAATATTCATCTCATTAAAAGGCTAGATTAAATGCAATGACACATTCTGCCACAGAATTTACCCATACACAAAAAGATCCCTCTTGCTGACACTTATTTTAAAATTTTTCTTTTGCAATTGACATAAGTGGGAAATGGAAGCGTTAAAATTCATGTTGTAACTTAATAAAAGAAAGCAAAGGAAGCTATTCATTACAAACCGACTATCTCCTTTTGTCTGCGAGCCTCCCTGCACCGACTGCTAATTATTACCCACCAGTCTGGACTACCACTTTAATCACTTTATTCCATGTCTCCATCTATCTCCTCTCTAGGACTTCTGCTATGCCATTCTCCTTCGCTGGAGCTTCCTGCAATAATTTACTCACCAATATTCTACTCTA
This sequence comes from Leptodactylus fuscus, assembly GCF_031893055.1. Lineage (NCBI taxonomy): Eukaryota > Metazoa > Chordata > Amphibia > Anura > Leptodactylidae > Leptodactylus > Leptodactylus fuscus. The sequence continues at coordinate 113,454,875 of NC_134268.1, forward strand.
CAATCCTTCTAAAGCTCAATACTTCAGACTGGCATGCAATCTTTGTTATACTTTTTTCCAAATTTCTCTAGTGGAAACTCTCAGAGAAAAATGAAGTCTCTTTTCTATTTAACAAAAAAGAAAAAAAAAAAAAAACAACAACTAAAGAAAAAAACAGTAAATGTGTTGCCTAATCTATAACTAATGTCTTTGGACTGCTGTTTTGTATGGAGAGAACTCTTCAATTTCAGCCTGAAACATCCCTCATACATTCTTCACAGCACTATATGTTTTTTTATCTGTATTTCTAATTGCATTGTGTTATTACTCATCTAGTACAGCATTGTACATCACCATGAAGTATAACCGAGCTATGAATATAACATTTTATTTATAATGCATATTTTTGTTGCTTTGGGAACTAAGCAGTGACTTCTTTTTTTCTTTTGCTTACTTACAGAAACTTTCTTTTGCGATATGTGTACATGTTCATGAAGATTGGGTGAGTCTGATATTCATTTTTGAAAATAATGAGCAACAATGTGGCCTATGCATATGTTTTAGGCAGTTTATATTGGGGAAAAACAACAAAATGTTCTAAAAAAAAAGTTTATAAAAGGTTAAACTTTTGCATGCTTAGTTATCCGTGACATTAGTATCACAATATTAGTTTGCATCTGGGATCTGGGCTTCCATTGAGTCCTACTTAGAGATGAGCAAACCAGTTTGTAAGATTTTTAGATACTCAGAAAATGTGTAAGATGTGCTCAAAAATCTGTGTGATGTGGTAGAAATATAGACAGTGTGGGGGAGGTAGTTCAGTAGCAGCAATGGTGTGGACCTAAACAGTCAAGACAGGGACACAAAATATGCAGCAAACAGGTTTATTTAGAAAAAAACAGGAAAATAAATAAATCTTCACTTCAGGCACAAAATGAGCAAAATAAAATACAGCCTTAACCTCAGGTAAAAACAAAATAAAATCCTGCTTGTCTGAGCGACTTACTAAACAGAAATAATAACCTAACTATACGTGTGGCTTACTACCAGCCATACGAACAAAACAAGCAAACTATTCTCTCACCGAACTCAGGGTTACAGGACAGATCCAGGTGCCTCCTTTCACTCCCTGGATCTGCCATGGAGGGCAGGATCTGCATCCTTTTTCTGTCCCAGTAATGAGCTAAGTACTAACACCTGGAGCTGAGGAATACTCAAGACCCGCACTGGACCACATATAAGTTAAAAACCTGTAAAGATATAGTGTGATTTCAGCACTCTGCCTGTCACCTTCTCACAATAGATATCACAGTTCTCTTTGGTCCCTTTGCTGCTGATGTCACCCAATATGCTGGAAGAGGCCAGAAGAGGACCAAAGAGACCCACAAAAGATCTCCCTACACTATAAGGGAATCATTGAGAATCCATGGGAATCCATCAGTATTTATAATTTATCCTGCACTTGCCCTGCAGCTTTACAAAGTATACCTTGGGAGTCATAAATTTAGAGTCCTATGGGTATAAATATAGCTCTTCCATTTCAGACCAAACAAGTTCAATTTGAAACTAAACTGGCAGGCGGACCTTGGGAATATTAGTAAAATGAATCTTGCAAGATTCAAATCTTGCAAGGTTTGCCCATCTCTATTCCCAGAACAAAATATGTCAGTTCTTAGTTCTGCAGCTAATATTAATTAATATATTAATTATTGTCTATGCTGATAAGGCCCTTACATGGAGTACTAACACGGCCCTAAATAGCACTTCCAAAATGTTACCATGTCAAAGACTCTGAGCTGTAGCAATTCATGACCAGCACTAATGATGCTTGTGAACACTTCTCTACAATGTATCTACTTTATTGGTCATGTTACAGCCCTCTGACTTTCTTAGATATAATTTTTTATCTCAATAAATTTGAAAAAATCATTTTAATTGTTTTTGAACACCAATTATGTCATGGCGTTTGCTTTGTTATGTGCATAGTTGCTGTCTGATTTTGAGAATGTAATAACAGGGCACAGACATTAGTATGAAGCATTTGTTTGGAAGATCACACCATTTTTCTGAAGACAATGCAAGGGAAAAACATGATAAGCAGTTGTTGGATAATAGCACATTAAGTCAATTGGGAAATGATGCTATAGAATTGAATGTCGACTAGAAAAGCATTATAAAATATGGAAATTCTACACAATCTAATGTTTGCATTTTAATCACTTGATTTTGTTTTACAATGAAATGAAATATTCGCAGGCACAGTCACTAGTTCTGTATCATTCATCAGTTCTGTGTTACATTTGTTGAAAACGAAAGTATTGTAGTGTTTTTACTGCTTCTGCTAACTGAAATAACATCATATCCTTTAGTAAACCAGATTTCTGTCTTAGGGAGCATTCACACGGTGTTACGTGCCGCGAGATTTGGCACGTAGACGCCGCGTGACCCTTTGCGTGCCGTACACGCTCCCATTGAGTTCAATGGGAGCGGGGAGCGTATGCGCCGCGCTAGTTTGCGGCCGTGAATAAATGCATAAATGAATAAATGGGAGCGTGTATGGCACGCAAAGGGTCACGCGGCGTCTACGTGCCAAATCTCGCGGCACGTAACACCGTGTGAATGCTCCCTTAGGGAACTGGGTTATTCTGTTTGTGGTAGACTACAATATGAGTTTTCAATACAGACTAGTATGTAGTAAGTATGACACTGTGTCATGCTGGGGGATGCACTGTATTATTTCCTAGAAGCAATGGGTGATACAGAAGTAAGGTTGGGTCCATAGACTTTTATTATTGGAATATAATAGATGCCATATCCAGTAGGTCTCTATTAATGCAGTAGTACCAGTAGCATAAGGAGCTAAATAAGTTGGCATTCACCAATATATTCTTTTGTCATCCCCTTTATACACATATCAATGAAGCAGCGCAGTTAAAGTACAATAAGCGTTCATGCCAGCCACAAGACATTTAACTGCCATTCTTCCAGAGAATCAGAGGATCCAAAGAAAAGAAGCAGCAGTCTAGGAAGTCAAATACAATGAATATATTCAAGAAAAGGACATGTGATGTTTCAGTCCCTCATTGAAACCATTTTAGATAATTAAAAGTGGTTTTGGTGAGATACTGAAACACTGCATGTTCATTGGAGGAGTAAATTCACATTATTAGACTCACTGAACTCCTCCTTATTCAGATATTCAGAAAATGTGTAGGATGTGCTCAAGAATCTGTGGGATGTGGTAGAAAAATAGATAGATAAATACATAGTAGATAGATAGATAGATAGATAGATAGATAGATAGATAGGGAGATAGATAGATAGATAGATAGATAGATAGATAGATAGATAGATGATAGATAGATAGATAGATAGATAGATAGATAGATAGATAGATAGATGATAGATAGATGATAGATAGATAGGAGATAGATAGATAGGAAATAGATAGATAGATAGATAGATAGATAGTAGAGATGAGCGAGTAGTGTTCGATCGAATAGGTGTTTGATCGAATACTACGGTATTCGAAATACTCGTACTCAATCGAACACTACTAGCTGTTCGAAGTTTAAGGTTCGATGCAGAACCAGCGTTGATTGGCAGAATGCTATACATTCTGCCAATCAACGCTGGTTCTTCTCTTACATTTAGAAGTCTTCTCCCGGCACAGCATTCCCGCTGCGTCTTCCGGCTGGAATTCACTCTGCCTAGGCATCGGGCCTAGGCAGAGCCGACTGTGCATGCGCGGGTATGCCCTCGCATGCGCAGTCGGCTCTGCTCAGGCGTTGGGCTGGGCAGAGCCGACTGCGCATGTCCGCACATGACCGCGCATGCGCAGTCGGCTCTGCCTAGGCCCCGATGCCTAGGCAGAGTGAATTCCAGCCAGAAGAAGACGCTGGGACGCTGTGCCGGGAGAAGACTTCAAGGAGAATCCAGCCCGACCGTCACTTGTGGACTTGGTAAGTATAATTTTATCGAATTTTGCGTACCCCTGAAACGAGCATTTCCCCCCCATAGACTGTAATGGGGTTTGAAATCCGTTCGAACAGCCGAACAGTGTGCGGCTGTTCGAATCGGATTTCGAACCTCGGACATCTTAGTGTTCGCTCATTTCTAATAGATAGTAGATGGATAGATAGATAGATAGATAGATAGATAGATAGTAGATGGATAGATATATAGATAGATAAATAGATAGTAGATAGATAGATAGATAGATAGATAGATAGATAGTAGATGGATAGATATATAGATTGATAGATAGATAGATAGATAGATAGATAGATAGATAGTAGATAGATAGATAGTAGATAGATAGATAGATAGATAGATAGATAGATAGGAGATAGATAGATAGATAGATAGATAGATAGATAGATAGATAGTAGATAGATTGATAGTAGATAGATAGATAGATAGATAGATAGATAGATAGATAGTAGATAGATAGATAGATAGATAGATAGAAACTTTAAAGTCTTTCTTACAAAGTAGAGAAATAGCGAGGTAATAACAGTCCTACACACTAGAATTCCTGTGTCGTAAACTTGGAAAATTGAATTTAGAAACTTTTTGATCTTAGTTGCACAAAACTTTTGTGACCTTTTTGCATTAGGACACTCGCTCCACTTTTGGAAAGAGCATACAATTTATACGAACAGTGGATTTAATATCCGGTTCATATGAAACTGTGAAACAATGTGACTGTGAGACAGGGACAGATGTACTGGCAGGGTTAGCTAGGGATTACCTTTATTTAGGTGGGAATGTTACTCAAACAGCTCTTTGGGGCTCTATCTGGTCGGGATCCCTGTCAGCTTGTGATATGCGCAGAGTACAGCATTCGGACAATCAACGCTGGTTCTGCGGGAGGATCGTCTGTAAGGAGGTGGAGTCTAAGATCGGACCAGAATGGAGACTGCTGTGGACCGATCTTAGACTCCGTCTCCTCCGGCAGAACCAGCGTTGATTGGCCAAATGCTCTACTCTATATGGCATTCGGCCAAGCAACACTTTTCAATGCATTCCTATACCAAGATGTAGCAGTGCTGGCCTTGTGCTCCTGTTGGGTCAAAGTGCTCACTATACCCCTTGATACATTCAATTAGAGTTATACTTTCCAAAATGGGGTCTTTTTTTTTTTTTTTTTTTTTTTTTTTTTGGGGGGGGGGGGTTTCTACTTCAGGGGCTTTGAAAATGCAATATAGTGCCTTCCAAAATCCCAATAGCGCTCCTTCCATTCTGGACCATACTATGTGCCCATTTATGTAGTTGGGAGAAAATGCTTAAAAAATTGTGGGGTGTATTATCTCTTTTAACCGTTTGTGAAAATGCAAAAATTGGAATTAAAACAACATTTTATAAGAAAAAAAAAAGTGTTGCTTTCCATTCTCCTGGCCCAACATTCTCCTGGCCCATTCTCCTGGCCCTGCGTAACAAATGAAAGTTCAATGTACTCACTATACCCCTCAATGTATTCCTTGAGGGGTAAAGTTTACAAAAGGGGGTCATATTTTCGGGGTTTTGACACTTTGAGTGCTCTGCATGGTACCTGAAAACATTCCAGCAAAATCTACCCTCAAAAATCCCAATAGCACACCTTCCATTCTTTATACTACAGTGTGCCTATACATCAATTAACAACCACATGTGGGATAATTTCATGCTTGGGAGAAATTGCATTTAATCCCTTGTGAATATGTAAATTCTAGGGCTAAATTAATATATTAGTAACATAAATTGAAAAGTGTAAATTTGACCTCCATTTTGTTTTAATTGCTGTGAAATGCTGAAGCATTTAAGAAACTTCCTAAAATGGTTTTGAATTCTTTTAGGAGTTCAATATTGAAAATAGAATTATTTATCGGGGTTTCTATTAGAGAGGCCTTTCAAGAACCCTTCAGAACTGTACTGGTCCCTTGAAAAATGTGATTTAGAAATATTCTTGAAAATTTGGAGAATTACTGGTTGACTTGTAAGCTTAAAAACATCTGAAAAATTGAAGAGGTGATTAAAGTTTGATTGCAGCAGAAGGAAGAAATATGGTAAATTTATGAAGTTATTTGAATAGTATGACTATGTATATGAAAGGCCTGCAATTTCAAAGTTTGAAAACTGCATTTTTCCCCCCAAATTTTCACAAAATCTGCTTTTTAAAAAAAAAAAAAAAAAAAAAACCCATTAACTCCTTCTCAACATCTGCCGTACTAGTATGGTGGATGCCGGGTGTTTAAAGAGGGTGGCCGCTCGGGAGCTGGGTGACCAACATAAGCATCGGCTGTCTTCTGTTTTATACACCAGACATGCAGCACTTATGCCCGTGATTTGTGCCTGCCATTCTATACTTTCTATTGTTTTGAAACCAATTCAGTAATATATCAGAACCTACTATCAAGGGGCCACACTGTGGCTCAGTGGTTAGCACTGCAGCCTTGCAGCGCTGGAGTCCCGGTGTTCAAATCCCGTTAAGGGCATAAAACCATCTGCAAGGAGTTTGTATGTTCTCCCCGTGTTTGCATGGATTTCCATCCCATATTCCAAAAAAAGACATACTGATAGGAAAAAATGTACATTGTGAGCTCTATGTGGGGCTCACAATCTACATTTAGAAAAAAAAAAAAAAAAAAGATCCTACTATCAAAACCTTTAACCCTTTCCTGCCATTTTTTTCTACTCTGCATCCTTCAAAAATGATAACATTCAAAAATTTTCATTCTTAGAGTTGTATGAGAGCTTATTTTTGCAGATCATCTTGTACTTCTTAGTGGTACCATTTAGTATTTCATATGATTTACTGAACTCTAAGAATGAAAACATTAGAATGGTGCCTTAAGATGTAGTAAATACAGTATAGAACTGGGTAAGGTAAGTAGACAGCTGCTTACCTGGTGGTAAGAGATAGCTTTCTCCCCAAGATCAGAGACCAAATGGGTCTATGGTAACTGAAATGAGGAGGAAGATAAAAAAAACTGGAGTAATTGAAGGCACAGGGAATGATAATGAAGGAATTGCTTATTGGATTAGGCAACAAGTATCAACACCGGAAGAGACTCTATCAGGACAAATGAGCGGCCAAGCAAAGCAGCAGATACTCACATCTCTGCTGTCTTTATTTTCCTGTGCCTCCTCTGGGGAATATTCTCAGGAGCTACACACATTATTATATGATTATCAAATAATCAGCCTCCTGTAGTTTTCAGGTCCTTATGCTGACCTTTACTCTCCATAATGGCTCCTAATCATTATAAAGAAAATCAAAACAAAGGCAGCAAGCAGTGCATAATACATGACCATTTTAACTAGAAATAAAATAAAATAGGTGGCTTCTCACCATAAAGGGTTGTGTTGAAATCACAACCGACTTGATGACCTAGTGATTAGTGAGTACTGGCATGCAATGAAGAAATAAAATCAGCGCCAGTGCTTTCACTGTTAGGGTAAGTATGACACTTGCTAATTCCTGGCTGTAGTTTGCTGTTATCGCACCACCAGGAATTAAATATCATTGAAATTAATCCATGTTTCACTTACAGAAAATTGAAAGTACTGGTGGCCGGGCAATGGATGCCACATCCAGGTACATAGTGTGTTACCATACTACTCACTCTACTCCCAGTCACATACATTTACCACTAATTGTGGGTTACATATGTACTTACTTTGCTTGTAATGTAAAAGTATAGGTGTATCAAGGCAAATTGCGGTAAACTTATGTGGCTGGGAGCGCAGTATGGCAGCACCCCTATGTTACAGTTTGTGCTATATGACTTTAGTATAGGGGTCATCAGCCTTACAATTATTACGCGGCACTCCAAGGACCTCATCTTTGATTTTTTTAATTGAAAACAGAACGCCGAACAGAAAAGGTTGTCTACCCCGATCTAGTAGCTATTTATTTGTATTTTCTCAGCATATATTTGCAGTTATTTATTAACTACATTCACATGTTTCATTATTATTATATGGGTTATAGAGAAAGAGAAAAGAAACCAACTAGGGCCGCGCTAACAGGTGTTTGACATATAGTCCGTATAAATGTCCTTATGAAATGTTGCCGTCAAAACACTTGTTGTATGTCTTATCTTGAAAACACACAATACTGCCACAATACTGTATTTGTATGGCAGCGTCTTCAGTGGCATGGCTCGAGGCCGGGAATATATATATATATATATATATATATATATATGATGACTGGGACTTAATCCCAGACTAAAGAACCCAATGCGCACTCCATACGGTAAACACAATGTTGATGCGTAGATAGGATTAAATGGATTTATTTAAAGATAACGCGTTTCAGGGTATCTCGGTATCTTACAAGTACCACCCCTTCATCAGATCAGAGTTATCCTGACCGGCTGCTTGGTTCTCCTTGTGTTCAACTAGGTGATTCAGAGCTCTCCTTCCTTCTTCTGATGGTGGCTCTGAGCTACAAACCCTCTGCCTGTGTGGAGGCTAAAAGTGGAGACAAGCTGCTAACCTGCTTCGGAATATAACTCTGATGGACGCCAGGAGCAGTCAGAAACAGCCGTGAACAAAACAGGTGCAAAGCTGTGGAAGTCAGTTGCAAACCTGGTGAACGCAGATGCAGTCCTGAATCACTTAGTTGAACACAAGGAGAACCAAGCAGCCGGTCAGGATAACTCTGATCTGATGAAAGGGTGGTACTTGTAAGGTACCGAGATACCCCGAAATGCGTTATCTTTAAATAAATCCATTTATTCCTATCTACGCATCTGTTAGGAGTATTTAGGTTCTTTAATTTCTATTTTTCTTACCTGGGGAGTTTTTGGCTGCGCAGTGTCTGGGGTGGCATCCTGGCGCTGCGGGGTTGTCCTGTCGTGAGTATTGGTGCACACCTTCTGACTTGCTCGTGCGCACTGATGGTAGGCAGCTTTATCTCCTGGTTGATTAGTCTGTCCTCCCATTTGCACCTGGGAGGAGTGGTCTCTACTCTGTATTTAAACCCATGCCTCCCATGGTTCTGTGCTGAGTGTCGCTTTTACAGAGCTAGGCCTTAGCAGGAGGAGTAGGTGGTGTTCTGGGATAGAGGAAGTTCCGTGGTTGATTTTTGGGAGGTTTGGGTGAACGAGTTGGTTTGTGTGTTTTCCCTTCTGTGTTCACCAATTCTCCCTCTGTGTAAAATTGACTGTGTGAGTGAATTGCCTTATCCTTTGATTTCTACTCAGTTTCCCTGTGTTTGTTTCCTAGTGTAAGGTTCCTTCCCATATTGGTTTGGGGGAATCCTTTCCCACATTTTTCCTGTGTGCTGCTTGTGTTGTTAGTCAGCGCACACCCTTGTCAGTCCCTGTCAGTAGCAGCTTCACTTGTTCGTTAGGGGTGACCCCCTTTAGTCTCCAGTCCCTAGAGGTCTTATAGGGCATTCCTTCTCCCACTTCCCTCTAGGCCTACGGAATCAGTGAGAGAGGAGCTGTCGGGGTCAGGCTTAGCCTGAGTACAGCCGACCCACACCCGTGAGGCAGGGACCGGGATAGCTAGTGGGAGTAGTGCAGGGCCAGATTCCTTACTGCTATCCCTTAGCCCCGTTGCAGCTACCTGGACTGACATAACAGTACACTCAGCCGGTAAAAAAAAAAAAAAGGTTCGTTTGCATTATGACGGACCTGAAACAGTTGTACCAGGCGGTGCAGCAGATTTACACTGAGATGGAGGGGATCAAGCTACGAATGGATGCTTCTGGCGTATCTCAAGTACAGCAGTTGGCTCAACACACAGCCTCTCAGGTGGAGGGCATACAGAGGCAGGTGAGTAGCGCCCCTGTGGGTCGGCCTCTGGAGCCAAAAGTCAGCTTACCTGAACCCTTCCGAGGTAAGAGGTCAGATTTTTTCCGATTTCAAAAGGACTGTCTTTTGTATTTCCGGCTACGGCCGTTTTCCTCCGGTTCTGAGGTACAGAGAGTTGGGATTATTATTACTTTATTGAGAGATGATCCCCTCATCTGGGCACATTCGTTACCAGCCGACTCAGCTTGCTTACTAACTGTAGAGGCGTTTTTCTCCACAATGGGGTTACTGTATGACGACCCAGACAGGGTACGCACGGCTGAGTATAACCTACGACGTGTGGTGCAAGGGGATCACGCTATAGAGAAATATTGCACAGAGTTTCGTAGGTGGGCAGCAGAAGTACATTGGAATGACCCCGCTCTACTTAGTCAGTTTGAGACAGGGCTCTCGGACCAGGTTAAAGACCATCTAGTTTCTCACCCTGTTCCGGGAGATCTAGATGAGGCCATGCAGCTGGCAATTAGAGTTGGACGGCGCCTCCGGGAGCGTGGAGACAAGAGTCCTGGGGGGCTTAGCCCTCCTCAATTCTCTGTTTTTAGAGAGGACCCGGGGGACCAACCCATGCAGATTGGGGCCACTGTGCGAAGTGCAAGACCCAAGAGTGAAGGGTCCCGCACAGTACGCTGTTTTGTGTGTGGAGGGATGGGACATGTAGCAAGGGTATGCCCCTCCAGAGAATGGTTCGCCAAGGAGAGTAATAACCCCAGGTCTATTGAGGGTAAAGGGAGAAAACCTACAAAGGAGGGAGGTGTGCATATTTCCTGTACTCAGACTGCCGGGTTGACCCTTGAAGGATGGGTAAATGGGCAGAAGTGCCGGATTTTGGTTGATTGTGGTTCGGCAGTCAACCTTATTGACTCAGAGTTTTGTGAGCAATTAAGGGTGAGTCCTTTGGTCTTGGAGTCTCAGATACCGGTGTGGGCTATTGATAAGACCCCTCTACAGCAAGCTGTCATCTCCAAACAGGTGGAGGGTCTGGAGTTTATTGTGGGTGGCCACAGGGAAGAGATTGACTTGTTCTTGTTGTCTAAGTTACCAGCACAAGTAGTGTTGGGGTGGCCCTGGCTGAAGCAGCATAACCCTATTATCAACTGGGAGACCGAGTCAGTAGTTTCTTGGGGGCAGGGGTGTAATGGTCGATGTCTGCCCATATCCGTTATGTCTTTGTCTATAGACAATTTGCCTCAAGAAATATGTGAGTTCAGGGAGGTCTTTGAGGAAAGGGCAGCCAAGACATTACCACCACATCGCACCTATGATTGCTCGATTAAATTTATACCTAATGCAGTGTTACCCAAGACAAGGTTGTACAATCTCACTATTCCGGAGAGGGAGGCGCTCAAAGAGTATATTGAGGGGAGTCTAGAGGTGGGGCATATTCGCCCATCTAAGTCCCCAGTAGCAGTGGGGTTTTTCTTTGTAAAGAAGAAAGATGGAGGGTTGCACCCTTGTTTGGATTTTAGGGAGATTAACAAAATCACGGTGCGGAATCCCTATCCCATTCCGTTGATCTCGGATCTATTCAGCCAGATTACGGGAGCCCGCTGGTTTAGTAAAATAGATTTACGTGGGGCGTATAACTTGCTGAGAATCAAGAAGGGGGATGAGTGGAAAACAGCGTTTAACACACCCCTAGGACACTTTGAGAATCTTGTGATGCCTTTCGGTCTAACCAATGCGCCTGCGTTTTTTCAGAATTTTATTAATGATGTACTAAGTGCCGTCATAGGGAGGGGGGTTGTGGTCTATCTGGACGATATACTCATTTACACCCCGGATTTGGAGACTCATTGGGAGAGAGTGAGAGAGGTTTTAGATCTTCTGAGGGTTAACCAATTAAGTGCTAAGCTGGAGAAATGTGTGTTCGCGGTCAATAAATTATGTTTCCTTGGCTATATCCTATCGGACAAGGGGTTCGAGATGGACCCTGAGAAGGTCAGGGCAGTCTTGGAGTGGCCGCGACCCGAGAACCTAAAGGCGGTCCAACGGTTCTTGGGGTTCTCCAACTATTATCGCCAGTTTATCAAGGGATTTTCTGAGGTTGTGAAACCTATCTCGGACTTGACTAAGAAGGGGGCTGACTGTGCTAAGTGGTCGCCAGAGGCGCTAGCTGCGTTTGAAGAACTGAAGAAGCGATTCTCGTCCGCTCCCATTTTGAGGCAGCCGGATGAGAGGTTGGCCTTCCGAGTGGAGGTGGATGCCTCCTCGGTGGGGGTGGGAGCAGTACTTTCTCAGGAGTTCGAGGAGGGTACGCATCCCTGTGCCTTCTTTTCTAAGAAATTCTCTGCCTCTGAACGGAATTATGACATCGGAGATAGGGAACTACTATCAATAAAACTAGCGTTCGAACATTGGCGTCATTTCCTGGAGGGGGCCAGAAGGCCAGTCCAGGTATTTACTGACCACAAGAATTTGATTTATCTTGGGTCGGCGAAGAGATTAAATGCACGGCAGGCCAGATGGGCTCTATTTTTTGCGCGGTTCCATTTTAACGTGACTTATGTGCCGGGTTCAAAGAATGTTAAGGCTGATGCTTTATCCCGGTATATGTCGACTGAGGAGGAACGAGAGGCGCCTGCCACTATTCTTGGGGATGGAGTGGTGGTAGCAGTATTGGGTGCGAAATTGGAGAAGGCCTTGATCGAAGCGCAACACGCTGCACCTTCCAAGATACCTAGAAACAAGCTTTTTGTCCCAACTACTCTCCGACAAAGTCTCCTGAGGGAGTGTCACGAGTCGGTTCTTGCTGGTCACCCGGGGGTTTCAGAGACCATGAGATTGGTGTCTAGGAATTTTTGGTGGCCAGGGTGGAGTAAGGAGGTCTTGCAGTTTGTTCAAAATTGTTCGGTCTGTGCAAGAGCCAAGGCGTCGCATACCCGTCCCCACGGTCTTCTACATCCATTGGAACCTCCTAAGGCACCTTGGACTCATCTGTCTATGGATTTCATCACGGGCCTTCCGGTGTCTAAGGGTTTCACGGTCATTTGGGTAGTCGTTGACCGCTTCACGAAAATGTGCCATTTGATCCCGTTTTCCAGGCTGCCATGTGCCAAGACACTATCTGAGGCGTTTATTAAAGAGATTGTAAGGTTGCATGGTCTTCCTGAGGAGATCGTTTCGGACAGGGGACCGCAATTTGTGGCTAAATTCTGGCGGGCTTTTTGCAGCAGGTTGGGAGTTACACTGTCGTTTTCCTCCGGGTTTCACCCAGAGTCTAACGGACAAACAGAGAGGAAGAATCAGGATGTGGAACAGTTTTTGAGGTGTTTTGTTCGAGAGAACCAGAATAATTGGGCTGCCTTTCTCCCCCTGGCAGAATTTTCCCTAAACAACCATGATTCCAATGCCACAGGTACCACACCTTTTTTTTGCTCCGGTGGTAGACATCCTGTTTTCGGAGTATTTTCTTCCATTTCTTCCCCAGTTCCGGAGGAGGAGCTATTTTCTAAAAAGCTGCAAGGGGTATGGTCCCATATCCGAGAGAATCTGGTGCGGGCGTCGCACCAGGCTAAGGTCCAGGCGGATCGGAAGAGAGGAGAGTTGCAGTTCTTCCCTGGTGAGATGGTTTGGTTGTCCACCAAGAATATCAGGTTGAAGGTTCCTAGCAAGAAGCTGGGTCCCAGATTTGTGGGTCCTTTTAAGATCATCAAGATGGTAAATGAAGTGGTGGCGCAGCTGCAACTACCTAAAAGGTGGAAGATAAACCGGGTCTTCCATGTCTCCTTGTTAAAGAAGGCCAAGAAGGGAACGTCTCCAGTTAAGGTTCCACCAGTTTCTGAGTCCGGGGAGTATGAGATATCCCGAGTTCTGGATAGCAAATATGTTCGGGGGAAGCTATGGTATCTGGTGGCATGGAAGGGATACGGTCCTGAGGATAATTCTTGGGTCCTGGAGTCGGATGTGTCAGCTCCCAGACTCGTGGAGAAATTCCACAAGGAGTTCCCGAAGAAGGATGCTCCTAGAGAATCCGGAGTCTTCTCCTTGAGGGGAGGATCCTGTTAGGAGTATTTAGGTTCTTTAATTTCTATTTTTCTTACCTGGGGAGTTTTTGGCTGCGCAGTGTCTGGGGTGGCATCCTGGCGCTGCGGGGTTGTCCTGTCGTGAGTATTGGTGCACACCTTCTGACTTGCTCGTGCGCACTGATGGTAGGCAGCTTTATCTCCTGGTTGATTAGTCTGTCCTCCCATTTGCACCTGGGAGGAGTGGTCTCTACTCTGTATTTAAATCCATGCCTCCCATGGTTCTGTGCTGAGTGTCGCTTTTACAGAGCTAGGCCTTAGCAGGAGGAGTAGGTGGTGTTCTGGGATAGAGGAAGTTCCGTGGTTGATTTTTGGGAGGTTTGGGTGAACGAGTTGGTTTGTGTGTTTTCCCTTCTGTGTTCACCAATTCTCCCTCTGTGTAAAATTGACTGTGTGAGTGAATTGCCTTATCCTTTGATTTCTACTCAGTTTCCCTGTGTTTGTTTCCTAGTGTATGGTTCCTTCCCATATTGGTTTGGGGGAATCCTTTCCCACATTTTTCCTGTGTGCTGCTTGTGTTGTTAGTCAGCGCACACCCTTGTCAGTCCCTGTCAGTAGCAGCTTCACTTGTTCGTTAGGGGTGACCCCCTTTAGTCTCCAGTCCCTAGAGGTCTTATAGGGCATTCCTTCTCCCACTTCCCTCTAGGCCTACGGTATCAGTGAGAGAGGAGCTGTCGGGGTCAGGCTTAGCCTGAGTACAGCCGACCCACACCCGTGAGGCAGGGACCGGGATAGCTAGTGGGAGTAGTGCAGGGCGAGATTCCCTACTGCTATCCCTTAGCCCCGTTGCAGCTACCTGGACTGACATAACAGCATCAACATTGTGTTTACCGTATGGAGCGCGAATTTGGTTCTTTAGTCTGGGATTATATGGGTTATGACATGGATACATCATTTTATGGTTCTATATCAATATTTTGGGATTCCTTACTTAGTATTAGCCGATTTATATACCTTGAGGATATTATAACTATATGGAATCTGCTTGTGATATTGTATGTGAACTAGCTGACTCTGTTTTATCTGATTTAGCGAATAATTATCAATGTCTCACACTCTGATACCATTCATGGTGAAAGGGTTTTTGGTCTAAATGAATAATCTTTTATGGCTGTGTTCACATACTGTATGTGGGATTTATAGGACTTTGATATATTGGAGGAGTTTGTTTTTTGGCGTCCTATCAAAGATATTAACACCAAGACTCTGCTGCATAAAACAGAGGTGGAACCATAATTAAAGACCCAACATCTACCATAATAGTACAGTGAATGTTGAGAAGGAGTTCAATTAACCCTTTCTCACTGAATGGCCACAGAGACCGAAATGGTATAGTTAACAAATCACTATGTGATATCTTTCCACAAAGTCACATCATGTTTAGAAAAACATCTTAAAGTGTGCTACATATATCTGGACATGTCCAGCTGTAAGGTGGCGTTAGCAACAAACTTCGACCTAAGGCTGATGACCCACATTGCAGAACACAGCTTTTTATGTTGCATATCATACTGGTTTTTTTTTGTTTGTTTGTTTGTGTTTTTAGCCAATAATGGCTACAAAAGGAATGAGTAATATATAGGAAGTACTTTTACTTTCTGCTAAATCCAATCTTCACTTTTGCTTAAAAAAAAATGCAGCAAAATCTGCAAGAAAAAAAAATTAAATCAGCATTTTCACAACATGGAGCTTCAGGACTTTTCAGTATTTTCACTAACTCTAGCTCTTTGCATTGTTTAACCCTTTCAGGACTAAGGGTTATTGATGCCCCAATTCTCAGGCCAAATTTAGCACTTTTGTAGTCATTGTTTTACACAGCATTATCTCTTTAATGACTGCTTATCTCATTTATTTTACCACACTTTTATCATTTTTTACTACATTTTTTAGGACACATAAGACTTGAAATAAGTAGCCTTATTTATTAAATAAATTGAACTAGAAAAATGGTAAAAAATGTGAAAAAAAAATAAAAATGTCTTTCACCTAAAACAAAATGCATTTTTATATACTATAAACATAAACATATTAAAACTTGCTTTTCCATTTCCTCTGATTACAGAGTGCTAGACATTTATATGTTATTTTAACAAAATAATAAATATGACATGATTTTATATATAGTATGGCTTAGTTTTTTGGACCTCTAGTCCATGTGTAGTAGTTTAGCATAGTATAGGCACTGTAAACTGCTTTTGTTATCACTAGCTAGACTTCCCGCTGACAGAGGAGAACTAGAGGAAGAAGATGAAGGGAGGGGCTGGCAGGGGAGCAACTTTTGTCAGCACAATATGAATCAGAAGGCTCTTTTACTTCACTGTGATCATGAAAAGTTACATTTTGGTGATCAAAGTGATCATAAAGGACCTAAAAGCTTCCCTTATCAAAGTGCAACTCTAGGACAATAATCCTAACATTGAAATGCAGCGCTTATCACTCCTACAGGAGCAATTGTAAATCTCAGCAGTTTCACTTTAATTAATGTGACTGCAACACTGGGTATAAGCTAGAGTTATTTCAATAGCTATATTGGTGACATCTAGAGGTTAATAGGTGCTGCTCCACTGATTAAACTTCAGTTTGAATTTCATCTCTAGTCCCCCACAATTCCTGAGCAATTGGTGCTGCTAGCTTCTACACCCAAAGATGATAACTGTGCTTTCCACTGTTAGGTGGGTGGTCCCAGGCTGTCTGCTTCAGCCCAAGACTTCCCTCCTGACAACAGAATATCCTAATTAGCATACTTGGTGCCAAAACTGACAGCACTTATTGCTCAGCAATTGTGGAAACTAGAGAAAAAAATACCATTTGCAGTGAAGCAGCATCCATTGAAGAATGAAAAGAACTGGAGATGGCGAGAGGTCTTCTTTAACTAGTTGACATATGTCAGGACCTCACTCAGGTTGGGATTGAGCACATTTTGTGCATGTTTTATTACTCTGCATTTACTGTGCCTTACAATTGTTGAGTTCTTTGATTTATTAGAGATGCTCATAACTTTTATGGTATTTCTAAGGTGTAGAGTTCATGAAAAGTTATGAGCATGAGTTACGAACCTCTAAAAGGAGGTTATACTATACCTTTTGGGATCTTCCATGCAGAGTTTTGTTGAGATCATTGGAGCTGTCGTTCAGTGTGGAGTCTTTGCTCAGGATTCATTCAAAAGCTAGCAATGTGAAACTTAGCATGTGCGTGGAGTAGCAGGACCCTTATGAGCAAAGCATGACCCTCACATTAGCCGCTGTGTCTGAGGCCTGCATCTCCCAGCAGCTGTTGTTAACCTTTTTTCTACTTGAGGAAACCTCAGTAAAGTACCAGAGACAACGTGACCAGCAAGTGTATGTGTTCAGATTAACAGCTGTCTGGTTCACTCCTTGTAATAGGCTGGTGTTGTGTTAGATCACCTTGTTTTTCACCTACATCTGTAGTATAGATATAAGCCACTACTATATTCTGGAAAAAACCAAAACATTATAACAACATGATGTTAAAGAACAGTCTTTTTTAATTCTTTATCTGATGATGAAGAGAGAGGTTAGCTGTAGATTACAGAGGAATAAATCACGGTGTTGGAACGTCAGAAAGGCTGTCATGGAATATTATAACCATCACGGCACTGGTTGTATAGGTTACTGTCTTTAGTGAAAACCACCCCCTCCTGCTTTTCTAGGATAACAAGAAGTACCTCTACCCCTTATATTATTCCAAGTGTACCCGTAGCTGCCCTTATGTCCCAGTAATATAGACTCGGCGTAGTTGTTTTACATCTGATTGTGCCAGTGCACTAAAATATCTTTGCATGGAAAACAATGAGGAAGAAATAGACATGTCAGATGAAAATAATAGGCTGAGTTGCCTTAAAGAAATTGGCCAAATAGCAGAATTGTGTTTGTGCTACAAGATGAGAAATCTCTTCATGCATGTCTGGCCCTTGCCTTCAATGCCTTTTCATTTTATCTATTTGTTTTTGTGATATTTAAACTCTAGCTCTCACGTTGCGTTCTTCGGTTACTGCTGACTGGAACAATACTGAGACAATACTTCTGAAGAGTTCAAGGTCTTATATAAATAAGTAGTATATCACTTGTGTTGTTTTACTGCAAAAAAAAAACAAAGGAAAAAAAACACTGAAAATGAAGCTTTACTTTCAAAGGCAAAACATTGTCTCTATAGACTCAGCATCTACATGAAAAGTATCTCAGTATTGTTAGAATATATTTTATTACAGAATTTTGAAGGAATAGGACCATTCTATTCTTTAGCACATTAACCACCCGAAGTAAAAACATGTACTGAGCATGATTGATAAATCAATACAAATCTATGAGAGATGTCTCGGAATAACCTACAAGTATAAGAGGTGTAAACAATACTGTTATAGGCATTCCCAATTGTCTAGATTCCACACATACAGTCTATACTTGTGCCCTGTAAGGTTATATCAGGCCATCCACTGCTACATCCACTACGGAGATTAAACACCCCTCCCCTCTTGGCATCATGGGGTTCTTAGACCTTCATCATTCATAAATGTATTCTCTCTCCTATGGATAGACAACAGATTATTTTTATGGCATAGTCCCTTTAAGGGTATATTTTTATGTAGTAGAAATGCTGTAAAATTGGTTGCAACAATTGTCCCATTTATTTTAAAGGAGCTTGGAGATAGGTCAGGAGAGTTCTTCTGTGGAGTCAACAGGGACAGTGGTCGATACCTGTTGCTGCTAATGTAAGGTGTAAGGACATGGGAGACAGTGGTCAGGCAATGCATGTGCCTTTTGGCTGCTGGTAATGTCAATTTTTTGTGGGGACACTAAAAAGGATTACACTGTGTGGGGTCACTATTGGCAAATTATACTGTGCTGGGGGAAGGGGGAACTAAGGAGCCTACTCTGAGGGGCACCAATACTTCATAATAACATGTAGACACCACTAATGGGACATTATACTTATGTGTTTAGCACTAATGTCCCATTAAAGCCCTTACCCACAGTATAATGCTTCTTAATGCACTGCATACAGTAGGAAGCGCCACACAACATAATGCTGCAAAGAGTATAATTTTATATAAATATCTCCTCAAAGTATAATGTCATGTTATTGATCCCACATAATTTATTGCAACTTTAGATCCCCCACACAGTATAAAGCTCCTGAATGCCCCCTCCCCCACTTACACACAGTAAAAGCTGATCTGCAGAGGTCCAGGCTGCTGGAACCTTGCAGATGTCAAGGACACGCCATCAGTGTTAGAAGGATGGATAAGCTCAGGAATTAGAGCAACCGGTGGGCAGGTGGGGAGGTGTAACCTAAAAAAAAAAAATAGCATAAACAGACACCCTTGATATGTGAATCTTGCATAGACATCAGTTATTAGGAGGATTACAGCGTGTATATTACTTTTTACCTTTTATATTGTAGTTTGATATTTGTGCCCTATTAGAATATTTTTCACTGTGACACAATAATGGATTTATCATACTTATGATTATGGGATAAAATTGTATGTATTTTATTGTGTTTTCATTATTTTTTACTTGTTTTTTTCCTTTAAGATATATTTTTTATCTAAACTTAGGGATAACACTACAGGGATAGTAGCACATATTTTCTACATTATATTCTACTGAGATTTTGCACATCTTCATTGCATTATTGTAGACCCTTGGATCACATAACCACAGGCATGCTTTATGCTTGTGGGGGTTCTCTCCTTTTTGGTATTAACCAGTAGTTTAGCATGGTTATACCTTATTTTTGACAGTTGTGCTTCATGGCTTGCAAAAGTTTTCTAGTGTATTAGTTCTAATGCTTGGCACGGCCGTGATGCACCCCAATATTAATTTAGTGGTGCCTGCTATACATAGCTAATGTAGGCCTATACAGTGGACAGAGCTTTCTGCTTCTGGCCCTGTACTATGTACAGTATGGGCACGGGAAGCAGCTCCATACAGTTGATCAGTGTTGATACCTTACCGATCAGGTATTTATGGCCTATCCTGATAACAGGACATCCAAAAATAAAACCTGGACAACCCCTTTAATATTCTTCTCCACTACCCCACATACTTTAATGACCCCAATGGGATATTATCCCCTGTCACTGCCCCCACACAATATAATGGCCCAATCACTGGTCCCCATACTGTATACTGTAAGGCTACTGTATAGGGGAGAATTGTTAAAGGGCCACTGTATGGGTCATACATTGGTCCCCCCTTATAGCAATATTAGGTTATTATTTACTGTTCTGCTTCCTGATCCCACTTCTTCTTGCTCTGTTGTGACGTCATGAATCTCCAGAGCAGGAAGAAGCAGGAGGAACTGAAGAGCAAACAGGTAAGTACTCATACTTACCCATTATCCCATGCAGCTTGTAGGCCACAGGCTTAATGTGGCTTGGGGTCTTCAAGTTGTAAAGTGGTAGAACAGGAAGCCTGTGGATACCTGCTCCTCGAGTAGCTGAACTAAGTTAGGACGTCACTTTTCACCAATTCTGCAATCTGGTTGTATTTTTATCAACTGGATCGGCAGAAGCTGGGAGAACTGGCTGCATTCACTTACTGATCCCTGATGCTGCCCATGGCCTCCTTTTCAGCCTTCAATGAGCCCTGTGTACTGCATATCATATTGTGATGATGTAATGTACAGTGCATGTGGGCCCTCTGGAGGCTGAAGAGGGAGACTGCATTGAAAAGAAGCTGGGATAGGCAAGTCAAAAAAGCAGTAAGGGTCCTCTGGGCATGCTAATGGCATGAGGCTCATCGGGGGATTTACCAGTATCCCAGTGGGCCAGACCAAGCTTGATTTCATGTTTGTGCTTATCACACAGTAAAGCTCCTTAGTATCCTCACATAATATAATGCCACATTAGATCCTCCACCTAGTATAATTCACCTTAATGTAACCATATACAATATAATGAGTCTTACTGTCCACCATTGTATAATAGTTCTCAATGCCCCCAAACAGTAAAATGCCCCCACACAATATAATGCCACATTAGTCCCCCAACACACAGTATAATACCATGCTTGTACGCCCACACAATATAAAGCTCCTTAGTTTCTCCAACAAAGTATAATCCAACTATACTACAGTTAAAATTTCCTTCAGAGTCCCTACAAAATATAATTCCATGTTAGTGTCCCTCCACACAACGTAATGCCACATTACTGCACCTATACAGTCCCCCAATAGTTAAATTCTCCTTAATGCCTTCTGCACAGTATAATGTCACATTAGTGCCCTCACACCGTATAATGCCCCCATGCATAATATAAAGCTCTTTAGTGCCCCCACGCAGTATGAAGCTCCTTATTGCCCCTCATTAGTTAGTGACATTGACCACTGTAACCCCTTTGACCACCATGAAATGTTAAATTAATATAATTTCTTTTCTAATTTTTCTTGTCTAAACCTGGGGAACGTCAGATAAATACAATAATTTATAGATGTATTTAGCTAGTATTCATCTTGAACCTTTACCTGATGGCAGACCCATCAGTGGAGTTTTACTTAAAGTAGTTGAGTACCTTGGATTTAGACTTTTCTATAGACAGTATATTTTTATCACACTGTATGTCTTTGCATATAAAAATTGCTATACAATGTACTAATTTATTAGTATGAAGTACGAATTTTTAGAACATAGTTTACTATATTAGTTAGCACAGAGATGGTTTTATAAAATGTGATAAAAAATGTCCTGCCGTCATGCGCTGTATTAATAATGCCCCCACACATTGCTGTTTCAATAATACAATACTAAAACATGGTTTTATATCAATGCACAAAATTCACAAACTGAGCTCCACACTATTTACTATAGATTGCTGTATTGGTATTGTAGCCATTGTATTTGTCCCCATGATTTTCCTGTGGATTCGGCATGCCTTTCATCAGGAAGAAAAGAATTTTAAGTACATGCACTTATAATAGACTCACGTGAAAGTCATATGGATATTTTCTATAGATCCACATGTATAGATCCCAATTGTATGGTCTTCATTGACTTTTGAGGAAAAATAGGTCAAATCAAGCATGATGCAAATTTCTTAGGGCTCCTGCAGAAAGCCATGTATAGCCACAATGAAATAGTACTGGTGAACAAAGTATAAGACTAAATCTGACAAATCTATAATTAAACTAGATTTCTCACCCCTTAGAGGTTGTTTTTCAATGGGAGTAGTAATAATTAGAGATGAGCGAACACTGTTCGGATCAGCCGATCCGAACAGCAAGCTCCCATAGAAATTAATGGAAGCACCCATTCATTTCTATGGGAGCATGCTGTGAGCGTGCTGTTCGGAATGGCTGTTCCGAACAGTGTTTGCTCATCTCTAGTAATAATATTTATTTTTAACTCAAACTATATTACATAAAAAATGGCTGCTTGGCAAAGTCCCCTTCTCACACCCCCAAATGGTTTAAAAAGTGGCTAATATATTCCATAAGAGTGAGTAGATAGGAGGTTGTTCATGGGTGCTCCACACTATTTCTTGACAAGGATGCCTTGGCAATACTGGGATAAGGGGGCTTAAAACACATGCGAAAACCCATCAATTCTATCATGTGAAAATAAAACCAAAAATAGGCAAATTATTCATCTTTGTGTAATATCACATGCATATGGTATCACATTTTATTAAGCTGCAGATGTGGTTCAATTAGCTAATTGCTAATGTGCGAATCCTAATTGACCACTTGCTGATGTGATAAATACGAGAGTAATTAGTATTGAAATAGTAATCTGTCCTTTGTTCACAGATATGTATGCTAATTGATGAATTCATCAAGGTATTTTCCTTTAGGTATTCTCTTATTATTTTAGAAAACCTGCAGTTTTTGTCAAATAGACAACATTTATTAAAAAGCTAATAAATCATCACAAAAACCTTAATGCAGCATATTTTTTTCAATAAATGAAAGAACTGTCAAAACAAAAAAAACAAAAAAACGTAGAAACTAAAAATGTTATCATGTGAATTTGAGTTTGTGCTGTACTTAGATATATTCAATGTTTTACACATTCTGTAGCTAGTCAGTAAAATATAGTGGATGTAAAAAGACCATCCCAATGTCACATTCATTTTTCTGAGATATAATACATCACCTACTTTTATACTCTATGGACGTTGGACCTATACAAGCTGAATATTTATTTTGACCAAAGACAGCGTTCTGAAACAATTTTTAATGAAAATTACTTTGAAAGGATTCAAAGTAGTGTGCCATTAGATTACTTAAGTAGATATGGGCTTGTGCCACATCCCTGAACCAAGAAAAGCAGAAGAAGACTTGTGAGGAATATCAAGAAAAGGAAGTAGCTAACATTGTACTACATCATTGGCATAGAGAGACCAGGATCAGGATCAATTGCAGCTCCATGGAGGTTCATATGAAGATATGAATATGAAAGTGTAGATTATAACCAATGTCAAATTGCTGGAGATGGGGTTCAACCCAAATGTTCCAAACTGTTCATTTTTTTTTACAGAACCCAACACATAGAGATTTGTCTCAGATGAACTAAAATGTCCCCCACATGATATTCTGGGGTCCCTTTTAGACTATTAGAGTATAATACGTGGAAGCCTAGGGGAGGTGAAAAAAACCTAATGCTCTCCTGATGTATTTTTTATGTTTTTTGTTTGTTTGTTTTTTTAATTTTTACATCTTCCCTGAGACTCCAGGGTATAATCATGTCATTTTCACATTGACATAACTTTGCTGGTTTTGCTGAATATACTGAACCTGTCCGATTCTAGAAAACAAATCGGAACCGAGGCATCGCACCTGAACACAAAACATATCTTGAGTAGCGATGAGCGAGTAGTACTCGATCGAGTAGGTATTCGATCAAATACTATGGTATTCGAAATACTCGTACTTGATCGAGTACCACTCGCTATTTGAATGTAAAAGTTTGATGCAGAACCAGCATTGAATGGCCGAATGCTATACAGTCGGCCAATCAACGCTGGTTCTTCTCCTACCTTTAGAAGTCTTCTCCGTGCAGCTTCCCCGTGGCGTCTTCTGGCTCTGAATTCACCCTGCCAGGCATCAGGCCTGGGCAGAGCCGACTGCGCATGTCCGCTTGTAGTGCGGGCATGTGCAGTCTGCTCTGCCTAGGCCCGATGCCTGACAGAGTGAATGAACAGCCGGAAGACGCCGCGGAGACGCTGCAAGGAGAAGACTGCTTGGAGGATCCAGTCCGACCCTCACTTGTGGACTTGGTAAGTATAATTTGATCGAATGTTGCCTACCCCTGAAATGATCATTTTCCCCCCATAGACTATAATAGGGTTCGATATTCGATTCGAGTAGTCGAATATTGAGGGGCTACTCGAAACGAATATCGAACCTCAAACATTTTACTGTTCACTCATCTCTAATCTTGAGATGTTCACCCATCTCTAGTTGTTGCCCAAGTGATTTTTAAGCAAGGCTGCCTCTGTATGAGGAATTATAAGTGAAGTAGTATATGGAGGTTGGACTCTGTCTTTGAACTGAGAAAGATAGGAGATTCATGCTAGTGATGAAGAATTAGAGGTAAATCATGCTGGGGATGAAGAATTGAAGGTAAATTGTGCTGGGGATAAAGAATTAGAGGTAAATTGTGCTGGGGATGAAGAATTAGAGGTAAATTGTGATGTGGATGAAGAATTGAAGGTAAATTGTGCCGGGGATGAAGAATTAGAGGTAAATCATGCTGGGGATGAAGAATTAGAGGTAAATTGTGCTGGGGATAAAGAATTAGAGGTAAATCATGCTGGGGATGAAGAATTAGAGGTAAATTGTGCTGGGGATAAAGAATTAGAGGTAAATCATGCTGGGGATGAAGAATTAGAGGCAAATCATGCTGGGGATAAAGAATTAGTCAACAATAGTGTGAGTGCTTTTATGATTAGTTGTACTTAATTATTTCCTATAACTATTTGCTGACTGCATTAAACATGTCATAATATTGTGTATGTTGTGTGTGTCTTTCTGTATATTTAGGTTTTCATACTACACAAAACAAGTACAATACTAGGGCTGGGTTCACACAACCATTGTTAATGTCCGTTGCTGTCTTTCATCATAGGACGACAACAATGGACATTAATCTGCTATAGAGAAGGGTCACAGACTGTTCTGTGTCTGTTCCTATTGACGCTAATTTAAACAACATGATGGAAGCTATCTTGCCATGCATGACCCATGCTATTTTCCCTGCATGTACAACTCTATCTTCCTTTGCAAAGGTGAACAAATATGACAGAAGATAACTTTCGTCATATTGTTTATATTAGTTTTAGAGATGAGCGAGTAGTGTTCGATCGAGTAGGTGTTCGATCGAATACTACGGTATTCGAAATACTCGTACTCGATCGAACGCTACTAGCTGTTCGAAGTTTAATGTTCGATGCACAGAACCAGCGTTGATTGGCAGAATGCTATACATTCTGCCAATCAACGCTGGTTCTTCTCCTACATTTCAAGAAGTGTTCTCCGCGCTGCGTCCCCGCATCTTCTTCCGGGTGGAATTCACTCTGCCTAGGCATCAGGCCTAGGCAGAGCCAAAAGCGCATGCACGGGCATGCACGGGCATGCACGCGCATACACGCGCATTCGCAGTCAGCTCTGCTCAGGCGTCGGGCCTGGGCAGAGCTGCACGCGCATGCGCAGTCGGTTCTGCCTAGGCCGGATGCCTAGGCAGAGTGAATTCCACCCGGAGGAGGACGCAGGGACCCTGCACCGGGAGAAGATTTCAAGCAGAATCCAGCCCGACCCTCACTCGTGGACTTGGTAAGTATGATTTTATTGAATGTTGCCTAACCCTGAAACAAGCATTTCCCCCCATAGACCATAATGGGGTTCGAAATCCGTTCGAACAGTCGAACAGTGTGTGGCTGTTCGAATCGGATTTCGAACCTCGGACACTTTAGTGTTCGCTCATCTCTAATTAGTGTCAATCAGTCTGTGATCCTTCTTTACAACAGTTTAATGTCCATTACTGTCATATGACAGAAGACAGCAACAGATAATAACAG
Source organism: Leptodactylus fuscus (assembly GCF_031893055.1). Lineage (NCBI taxonomy): Eukaryota > Metazoa > Chordata > Amphibia > Anura > Leptodactylidae > Leptodactylus > Leptodactylus fuscus. Next base: position 113,480,723 of record NC_134268.1, read on the forward strand.
TAGTGTGAACCCAGTCCAACAGTGACCAACTGGTACAGTGGAAAAGAAGGCCCTGTCTGCAAAGACTCAACATGTTACAATGAGGGAAGGGGGATTAGAGACAGTAGGCAAACTTAAAAGCTGTGTGGATGGGGATGTGGTGGCAGTAGTGCTATTGAAGGTTGCAGGCCTTCATAAAGACTCCTCTAGAAGCTTTGGATTGTGGTGGACAGTTTTATATATCATGGCACTGAGTTATCCTGGGAGATGCATGGGAGATATGATGTACACATACCCACACCTCTTGTGTCCCATAATCCAAGTAACATGCTTTAACAAATTGATGTAAAATATAAATACTTCTCTTATAGCAGGAATGTTATATTGTTTAGATACACGGTACAAAGTGAGCAAACTTTGAAATAATAAAAATCTCAGAATTACAAGTAGTACTGATGATAATATCATTTGTGACTCCAGTTGCACTTCAACGGTTCCTGTAAGCTGCTAGCATTTGTTTTTTTCATATCTCACTGTGTTTTCACAAGTGTTTATTCTTGTTATCTTAGAGGATTACTACTACATTGTTCTAGCCAGAAGTCATGTCCTGATGGATGGCTGTTATCTCATAGAAATCTCCAGCTTTAGCATTAATGTCTGTAGTAGTTAAAATTCAACTCAAGCTTCGGAGTTCAAATTTAAACAGCACTAAATCATTGGTGGTTCCATATACTGCACCAGCAGGTTTTAATAATTCATATAATTCCTAAAGGGTATTAATAAATTAAAATAAAAAATATTTAATGAAATTGGCAACATTTATGAAAGCAATGTATCTTATGACAAAGGGGTTGAATTGATTTTAAAAATGGTATTACAAAATAGCCAAAAAGTCTAACCATCATTGACTTAAAGGGAGAAAATAAAATGGTGTTTGAATTAAGGTTTTATGTTAAGCATTTTAATTGGTGGATTTTTTTTTAGGTAGTGAAAAAATTTTTTTTTTTTTTTTTTTTTAGTTGCTGATTCTCACAACAGACTGACACTTTCATAGCAGCCATCCCTTATCTTGTTTCTAAAGCTGGGGGCAGAAATATCCAAGCGCTAATCCTTGATAATAGTTGATACACACGGCTCAGTTCCACCCCTACTCTGCATAGCAAACTCTGCAGAGCTTACAGAGCATGTTACTCTTTCATAACTGTCAGACTATACAACACAGTAAGTTCCTATGTCCATGCCCATAATCAAATAATACAGGTTAGAAAATGTAATATTATAGTGTTTGGATTTTGACTGGTGCCAAAATGGTAATACTTTATAATAATAATAATAATAATAATAATAATAATAATAATAATAATAATAATAATAATAATAATAAGTTTTTTTTATTGGATTGTATAGTCCTGAACCATAAGAAGATCACTAGTTCAAGTTTGCTATTGGGAAGAATAAAAATTTGAGAAAAAAAAAAGTATTAAAAAAATAAATACCCCCCCAAAGTATCTTTTTTCCCATATAACTATGAATCAACTCTGGAGCTGTTGATGCATACACAGTACTATAGGTGATTATTATACAGGAAACATAGTCAATAATGTCAGATAGTCAGCACATATGTAATATTTCTGTGAAGGAGATGTGATGCAGGCAAATAGCAGGAAGCTGTTGGGTCCCCCCCCCCCCCCCCGAACAAATTTCCCTGCTAGACCCTAGGCCTTTCAGTCGACACTGTATAAGTGAAAACTATTATATATAAGGGGCTCTTATTTATAAGGGAGGAGCTACTATATATAAGAGTGCGTTACTATATATAAGAGGGAAACTATTAATTATAAGGGGGGCTGCTATTAGGGGAATATATTATAAATAAGGAGGGACTATTATAAAAGCAAATTATATATACAGGGGATTATTATTAGAGTCAACTATTATTTATAAGTTGACCTATTATTTAGAAAGAGGGGCTATTTATGAGAGACCTATAAAAAGGTGGAGACTATTATATATGACGTAGAGCTATTATTTCTATTAGGGGAGCTATTTATAAAGGGGGTATAATTGTTAAGTGGCTATTATTAAAAAAGGGGGGAACTATTATTTTGATAGGGTTATTATTAATAAGGGGAATGTAACATCTCTGCCTGTTCGGGTCTCTGCGCCACCCTTTGCTCGCGTGTTGCGGCGCAGGAGGCATGTGCAGTTTGATTCAAGGCTTAAGGTTTTTGGTCGCACTGTGTGAACACGGCTTTAGTTCTGGGATTGTAGTTGCACCACACCCGTCTTCTGCCCTTGTTTGTCTCTGCTCCTCTAATGTTTAATCTGGCCTTGCACTGTGATTGACAGCTGCCTTCCTGTCAACTCCATGGGCAGGTTCTTCCTCCCTATTTAACCTTGGCTCTCATTCACACCAGTGCTTGCTATTGCCGTGTGCATACTTGCTCTTTACTGCCCCTATTTTTGCTTGCATTCTAATCCTTGACCTTTGGCTTCCCTACTGACTATTCTTTTGGACTTTGATTTGGCACTGCATCGCTCGATTGTTACCGAACCCTGGCTAGCTGACCTCCCATTGTTGTTGTTCGTCTTGTTTGCGTTTTGTGTCTCACCTATACAGGTAGGGACTGTCTTCGTGGTTGTCGCCTATTACGTAGGATAGGGTCTGGCAATAAGAAGGGAAAGTGGGGGACTTCAGCTTAGGACTCACTGTCTGTTGTGTCCTGTCCCAGGATTCAAACAGTTACTGGGGAATTGCTGTCCTAGCAATTCCCTTACAGGGAAACTATTATTTATAAGGGGGAGTATTATTGTTAACAGGGCTATTATCTGTACAATGAGCTATTATTTATAAGAGGGCTAGTACTGATAATGGGGACTGTTATTTACAAGGTGGAGCAGTATTATTTTTAAGGGATGACAGTTACTGATAAGGGGGAACTATTACAGATAAGGGGGACTATTATTTAAAGGGAACACTACTATTATTACTATTACTGATAACATTATTTATAAGCAGATGCTATAATAAATAATGAGGGGGTGCAAAAATCTATTAGGTGGCACAAAGTTGGTCATTTGCATGGTGCATGGGGAAATGGAGGCCACACTTTGTCTAAAACCAGCCCTGGGACAGGTATAACCTATACACAGCAGAAACAGTGGAGTATGGGAAAATATCCATCTTCTTCCATCCACATCAAGAGACAAATAAAATGCATCTTCTTTTCTGTCTCAGGGGATCTTACAGGGAAGCTAATTAGTACTAATTGAAAATACTTGTTTATTATTTACTACTAATTAACCCTTTTGTCTCTTCTCTATGAACGTCAATAGACTACCCCAGACTACTGCCTGGGGACACCCTTGAAGCCCCAGTTAGAGATGAACAAATTTGAGTGTCCTGAATATATAATTTGTGGTTTTGTAAAAATGTTGGTGTGTTGATAACTGACAGGAAGATTCTGCAGTGATCCGCCATCTGTAGGGAATTAAATGTCAAAAAATCCTGTGCACATACAATGCTGTAAAGCTGCCTGGTTTTCAGTGTGTGATGTATATTTGTAGATATAACAATTGTATTATAGTTCTTATTTTCCTTCAACTCTTACTATAAAAAATGGTGATTGTACTCTTTGTTGAATGTGATTCTCTATCACTTCATCATGCAGGGGCATGCACAAAATTTATGGAGCCTCATAGCAAAATTCAGAAAGGCCCTTACCTCTGCCTATATGGCATATTTTTCAATGTACTTAATACACTGATAAATATCTGCCAATGAGCAATTCACGTCCTCCCTGAAAAAGCTTTGGTTGCCTACAGCCACCACTATGGGGAGCTCAGTACATAGGAATTTATACTGCTGCCACAGATTTCAATACGATCTACAACAATTACTGTCCTGTGAGCCCCCTTAGTGGCAACTGCTGGAAAATACAGAAGTTCTGTGTTGAGCCTTTTATCCACCACAAACCCTATAGACACTGTGCTGATCTTACACAGATAATGACTGCAGTTGTCCCCAAAGAAGTAACAGATGTGTCACAGGGAATCCTCCAGCTGTAGTTAGTGGTTGAGACAAAGAAAGGGAGCTCAGTAGAAGCAGGACCAGGCAGAGCGCAGGTCAAGGAAGTTCATCATACTGTAATGTCTGCCTTTAGTCATGTCCATTAAGTTTTTATTGGATGAACTATAATTGGGTAATGTATCTAATAATTTCCATATCTATCTATCTATCTATCTATCTATCTATCTATCTATCTATCTATCTATCATCTATCTCCTATCTATCTATCTATCTATCTATCTATCTATCTATCTATCTCCTATCTATCTATCTATCTATCTATCTATCTATCTATCTATCTATTTATGTCCTATCTATCTATCTATCTATCTATCTATCTATCTATCTATCTATCTATATGAGGCAGCACTCAAAAAATTACTTTGAAAATTAGCAGAGTATAGGTTTGTACCATAAGTGCAATGTTTTGGACCAATACAAAAGGGGACTTTACTCAAATTTGAGAAAAGTCCCATTTTATAGTTTTATTTATATTGTTACAATATGGTACCATTATAAATGGTATTATGTAAGCTCTATAAATAAACAGTACTGCTTGGCTATGGGATGATGGTATAATTTACATTAACTGAATTCTATCTATCTATTTATTCATCCATCAATCTATCTATAGATATTAGATATACAGTCCTATGAAAAAGTTTGGGCACCCCTATTAATCTTAATCATTTTTAGTTCTAAATATTTTGGTGTTTGCAGCAGCCATTTCAGTTTGATATATCTAATAACTGATGGACACAGTAATATTTCAGGATTGAAATGAGGTTTATTGTACTAACAGAAAATGTGCTATATGCATTAAACCAAAATTTGACCGGTGCAAAAGTATGGGCACCTCAACAGAAAACTGACATTAATATTTAGTAGATCCTCCTTTTGCAAAGATAACAGCCTCTAGTCGCTTCCTGTAGCTTTTAATCAGTTCCTGGATCCTGGATGAAGGTATTTTGAACCATTACTCTTTACAAAACAATTCAAGTTCAGTTAAGTTTGATGGTCGCTGAGCATGGACAGCCCGCTTCAAATCATCCCACAGATGTTCAATGATATTCAGGTCTGGGCACTGGAATGGCCATTCCAGAACATTGTAATTGTTCCTCTGCATGAATGCCTGAGTCAATTTGGAGCAGTGTTTTGGATCATTGTCTTGCTGAAATATCCATCCCCGGCGTAACTTCAACTTTGTCACTGATTCTTGAACATTATTCTCAAAAACCCTGCTGATATTGAGTGGAATCCATGTGACCCTCAACTTTAACAAGATTCCCGATGCCAGCATTGGCCACACAGCCACAAAGCATGAAGGAACCTCCACCAAATTTTACAGTGGGTAGCAAGTGTTTTTCTTGGAATGCTGTTTTTTTTGGACGCCATGCATAACACCTTTTTGTATGACCAAACAACTCAATCTTTCTTTCATCAGTCCACAGGACCTTCTTCCAAAAGGAAGCTGGCTTGTCCAAATGTGCTTTTGCATACCTCAGGCGACACTGATTGTGGCGTACTTGCAGAAACGGCTTCTTTCTCATCACTCTCCCATACAGCTTCTCCTTGTGCAAAGTGTGCTGTATTGTTGACCGATGCACAGTGACACCATCTGCAGCAAGATGATGCTGCAGCGCTTTGGAGGTGGTCTGTGGATTGTCCTTGACTGTTCTCACCATTCTTCTTCTCTGCCTTTCTGATATTTTTCTTGGCCTGCCACTTCTGGGCTTAACAAGAACTGTCCCTGTGGTCTTCCATTTCCTTACTATGTTCCTCACAGTGGAAACTGACAGGTTAAATCTCTGAGACAACTTGTATCCTTCCCCTGAACAACTATGTTGAACAATCTTTGTTTTCAGATCATTTGAGAGCGGGCTGTCCATTCTCGGCGACCATCAAACTTAACTGAACTTGAATTGTTTTGTAAAGAGGAATGGTCCAAAATACCTTCATCCAGGATCCAGGAACTGATTAAAAGCTACAGAAAGCGACTAGAGGCTGTTATCTTTGCAAAAGGAGGATCTACTAAATATTAATGTCACTTTTCTGTTGAGGTGCCCATACTTTTGCACCAGTCAAATTTTGGTTTAATGCATATTTCACATTTTCTGTTAGTACAATAAACCTCATTTCAATCCTGAAATATTACTGTGTCCATCAGTTATTAGATATATCAAACTGAAATGGCTGTTACAAACACCAAAATATTTAGAACTAAAAATGATTAAGATTAATAGGGGTGCCCAAACTTTTTCATAGGACTGTATAAATATATATATATATATATATATATATATATATATATATATATATATATATATATATTAAAGAGAGATGTATAGCTTTCTATATATCTATAGCTACCTATCTATTGATCAATCTTTCTATAGATATCTGATTTTTATTTTTCACAACTTTGAATAACACATTGAAAACTAAAACCTAAGTATATAACTTTATGTTTTTCTTTTTCCACTGGCCAACCAGGTCCACTATTGTTAACTTAATAGTATAAAACAGTTATCCTCGGCTTTGTGTCCTTTTTTGCAAATAAATGATCAAAGCACATAAAATTGAATAATATCTGCTCTATTTTCTCTTCTATTTGACTAAATTAAATAATAGAAAAATAAAACATCAGAAAATGCTATCTAAGGTGCTAAACAATCGTTCAGAGAGATTTTCCAGGTGCAGTGCATATATAAAAACATAGCTGGAAGTTATATTATGATATAAGGCCTGAAAGCATTTTTTTTTTTTTTTTGTATTTTATTTTTTAAACATGAGCTTGTCTTTATCTTATATCCTTTGTGCTTTGGAAGAAAAAATGTTGGATTCAAACTGTGAATTTGTATACTCCCATTAGGCACCTTTCTTTTTTCTAAGATTCAGAAATTGAAAATATATGAATTTCAACATCACATTTTTTTTTCATTTGTGTGATATACACATTACAAAGGTATGAAGACATCATCAACAGTTGTTGGAATCTCAGACGTTATGCTGTGTTATTCATCAAATGTTACAACACCTTAAAGTGAAAGGTGCATGAGGGGCAGCAAGTTTATTTCAGATGTAAGCCCTACTCTTGAATGCCTCTGACACACTAAGGGGGCGTTCACACTTGTGCCCATGTCTGCCCGCCGAGTCTCCGTCCTATTACCCAGTGAAATTGCATAGGGGACGGCTTCCTGGTGGTCAGTTTTAAAACTCATTAATTTTAAAGAGTTTTTAAAGCAAACTGCCGGGTCTGTATGCAGCCTCTCCCCGGGAAAACTGATTTTTATGGACACTAAGTCCTGCATGTCCGATTTTAAGTTCGTGCAAAAAAAAAAAATCTGACAGCCAGAAAGCCGTCCCCTATCCAGTTTTCTTGGGGAATATGCTGGAGACCCGGTGGACGGACACGGACACAAGTGTGAATGCCCCCTAATGTTGATAATAATAGCAGTGTACTCATTTGAGCTTAGAAGGAACAGAGACAAACAATTAAAAGTAACCAAATAATAAGGCTTATCACATAGATATGGACACAATGTAATACATGTCCATTCAGTAGCCAGCCATACAACAAATTAGTAGAATACAACATAGCCTGCCATACCATAGCAATGTTCAAGGAAGTGGCATAAACTTTTTTTTTTTTTTTTGCTATTTCAGGCTTTTTAAATTAATCTGCATAACAGTAGAGCTAAGATTCCCAAGGTTAAAGACACCTTTCACAATACTCGTGAATTTATAATACATTCTATAATGTATAGATAACATTAATCAGTTATGTTAAAAATCAATGATCATATCATTAAATGTATCTAGATTCACTAGATTGTAAATTTTATAAAAGAATAGAAATAGGAAGACAGAACAAGATAAAATAGGCAACGTTAATAAAAGGAAATAACAGGGACCACTGCACAGTAGGTTATGATAAAAGTTATCCAGTTATCTGGTATTGGTTTAAAACAAATAAAGAAGCAAGAACAAAGTATAAACTACTGTATAACTTTATTTTATATTGCAGTTACAGTAATTAGCAAAACACATTTAAAGTATAATATACTAGGAAAGTATGTAATAGATTTCACTTCATTTAATCAATTACATTTAAAAAATCATCCGTGTTGCATTAGATTATTTATGTGAGTATTAGTTGTTTATGTGGATGGACAAAACAACAGAGAAAAATGGACTCTAATGGCCTCCGAGTCATCAGCAACGCGGATTAACCCTTTCCCGACAATGCCATTTTTTGATTTTCGTTTTTCGTTTTTGACTCCCCTCCTTCTAAACCCCATAACTTTTTAATTTCTCCGCTCCCAGAGACATATGAGGTCTTAATTTTTGCGGGACAAATTTTTCTTCATGATGCCACCATTAATTATTCTATATAATGTACTGGGAAGCAGGAAAAAAATTCAGAATGGGGTGGATTTGAAGAAAAAATGAATTTCTGCAATTTTTACAGCGTTCACTGTGCAGCCAAAATGACATGTCCCCTGTATTCTGTGTTTCGGTACGGTTCCAGGGATACCAAATTTATATGGTTTTATTTACATTTTGACCCCTTAAAAAAAATCCAAAACTGTGTTAATTTTTTTTTTTTTCTAAAAGTCGCCATATTCCGACAGCCGTAACTTTATTATACGTCAGTGTACGGGGATGCATAGGGCATCTTTTTTTGCGTGGCCAGGTGTACTTTTTAGTTCTACTGAAAGTTCTGCGAAATGTTATTGCTTTGATCACTTTTTATTCAATTTTTTATCAGAATCAAAACAGTGAAAAAACGGTGGTTTGGCATTTTTGACTACGGCGTTTACTGAACAGGAAAAATATTTTTATAGATTTGTAGAGCGGGTGATTTTGGACACGGGGATACCTAACATGTATGTGTTTCACAGTTTTTAACTACTTTTATATGTGTTCTAGGGAAAGGGGGGGTGATTTGAATTTTTAATACTTTTTATATTTTTTATATTTTTTTTTACTTTTTTAATTTTATTTTTTTTTGCATTTATTAGACCCCCTAGGGGTGTTGAACCCCAGGGGGTCTGATCACTAATGCAATGCATTACAATGCTAATGCATTGCAATGCATTGCAAAAAATCATCATTTGACCATGGCGCCGGAGGGGTTAATGCCTCCGATCGGTCCGGGGAGGTATTAGAGCCGGTTAGACACCCGGCGGCTATGGCGGCCGCCCGGCTCCTGGGCGTTCACCATAGTTACAGACCCGACATGTGCCGTACTATTAAGGCGCATATCGGGAAGGGGTTAAAGTAGTGGAGGCCTGTGACTGGACCTCAGCAGTTATATTGGTCATAACCTATATGACTGCTGAGGCCCAATCACAGAGATCAGTAGTCCCTGACATCACTCAGGAGGCCTGAAGAGGCCCAAAGAGGATGGGGACTTGCACCAGAGCCTAGGGGAGGTGAGTAACTTTATCTATTAACTCACCTCCCCTAGTGCACCGATTATTATACTCTACGATCTGAAAACTCTGCATAGTATAATAATAGTTAATGAGTGGTGAAACGCAAAAATGTCGGGCTAGGCAGAACATATGTAGTGAGAACATCTTCAGTCATCCTTATGTACGGATGTGTGGAGGGGCTACTATGTGACATTATGCTCTGTGGAGCGTTTCTATGGAACATTATACTGTGTGCAGGGGCTATTATGGAACATTATACGGTGTGCAGGGGCCACTATGGGACATTATACTGTGTGTAGGGACCACTATGTGACATTATACTGTGTGTAGGGGCTACTATGTGACATTATACTGTGTACAGGGGCCGCTATGGGACATTATACTGTGTGTAGAGACCACTATGTGACATTATTCTGTGTGCAGGGGGTGCTACGGGACATTATACCATGTGAAGGGGCCACTATGGGACATTATACTGCATGGGGTGCTATTATGGAATTTTATTCTTTCAGAGGGCCATTTAGCTTGGCACTTTCTGAACAGCATGGGGTCCATGGTGCACTTAGTTCACCCCTGCATATTCATAAATACCGTATTTTCCGGACTATAAGGCGCACATAAAAACCTACGATTTCCTCAGAAATCGTAAGTGCGGCTTATAGTCCGGTGCGCCTTATATATGGATGGAAGCGGCGGCAAAGTCTGCGTGCCGCTTCCATACATACATAAAAGGCACCGTAAGGATGCATTCACACTACGGAACGCCGGCGTGTATCACAGCCGTACACGCCGGCGTTACAGCAGGGCTGCCGGACACTTCCCATTCATTTCTATGGGAGCCGGCATGCGAGCGCTCCCCATAGAAATGAATGGACAGACACTTCCCATTCATTTCTATGGGAGCCGGCATGCGAGCGCTCCCCATAGAAATGAATGGAAAAAAGCAGTCCATTCATTTCTATGGGGAGCGCTCGCATGCCGGCTCCCATAGAAATGAATGGGAAGTGTCCGGCAGCCCTGCTGTCACGCTGAAACAGAACGTGAAACTTACCGAGCGGTGCAGGGCGGGCGGGCATTCAGGCCTCCTCTTCCTCCGATGTCCTGACCACTTCCTCCGGCGCTCGCGAACTAATGGCCTGGGCGCATGCGCAATATCATAATGCTTCTACTACTGCGCATGCGCCCAGGCCATTATCAGCGAGCGGCGGAGGAGGAGGACAGAACATCGGAGGAAGAGGAGGCCTGAATGCCTGCCCACCCTGCACCGCTCGGTAAGTTTCACAACATTACGGTTGGGCTCTATCAGCATGATTTTGCTGATAGAGCCCCTCCTCGCCTGCCGAGCGCTTCCAATAGAAGCGGCTGGCACGCGGGGGGTTAAGCGGCCGCTGGCAAAGTCTGCCTGCCGCCGCTTTCAACAACATATAATGCGCACCGGACTGCGGCTTATAGTCCGGTGCGCCTTATATATGAACCGAGACGGACTATAAGGCGCTCATGGGAAATGCGGCTTATAGTCCAGTGTGCCTTATAGTCCGTAAAATACGGTATATACCATAGACACACACAAAAATTATAAAAAAGATAAATATCTTATTGTAATATGTATAACAGATGAAAAATGACATACATATGAAGGGGTAACTATATAAAATAGTGTCACATTCCACAGGGTGAACAGCTCACATGGCAATCCAGAGTAGTAAGGGAAAATGAAAACCCTGGGGAGTCAAACCACTCCCCAAGCTGAGACAAAACGCACATCGTGGCGTGGTCTGACTCTCTATGATTTTCATTTTCCCTTACTACGCAGGTATATATTGTATCTCCTCTTTTGGTTTGCTTTATTATGTGCATTTCATTTATCACTTTTCTAAACTTATACTGAGTTACTCCTTGCATACAATGTTTATTATTCGGGTTACCTTGTGATTTGTTCATGCTGTGGGATTTAATGCTATTTTATGTGGTAAGTCCTCCATATGTATGTAATATATATATATATATATATATATATATATATATATATATATATATATATATATATATATATATATATATATATATACACACACATTACCATAAAATATTCATCTTTTATATAATTTTTGTGTATGTCTATGGTACATATTTATGATTTTTATGATTGAAGTTTCAGGCACATATGTTCATATATATATCCTATTAATATTATAAATGTGAAAGTATGTGAGTTTGTGGGTTTGTGTGTTTGGATGTTTGAATGTTCGGATGTTTGTTCCTCAATCACAGCCAAACGGCTGAATGGATTGGGGGGAAATTTCACACACACCTACATAATTCCCACGAAATACGAATAGGCTACTTTAAATGTGGGTCACTCACCCCAAATTGCCACCGTCACCCTCCAAAGACCCCTCTGCCTCGGCTATAGAAGCTGGCATTCTGCCAGCCCAGGTCTTTCCACGCACCTCCTATTCCTCCTTTTGGTGCATGGCAGGGTGTGGGCGGGCTAGGGAGCAAGCGCAGCAGCACCATACGTTGCCGGCAAAGTGTGGGCGGGCCGATTGACGGGAAGACCGTAATCAACATGGCGGCAGCCCACATGCTCCAGCCGCCGCTGCCATCCCAGGCCGCCTACACACTGCCAGCATGCCGGCCGGCTACACAGGACCGGCAGATATTGCAGACTACACACCATACACAAGGTGAGTCCAGCGGGGTGGGGGGTGGCCGGTGTCCGCAACTATCCTCTACCGGTGCGTGCGCACTGTTCCTTCTCCGCTATATTCCTTCTTCGCGTCGGCACCCGGACCAAGCTCCGGGGCCGGCGTCATGTTCCTATGCCAACCGGGAGCCTTGCGCAGGGTCCCCGTCCTGTCGGTCTTTTGCTCCTACTGCAGCCTAGGCTACGTAACCTGCAATAGAAGCGCTGGTATAGCATAGCATAAAACCGGCGCTTCTACTGCAGGCTACGTGCCATAGGCTGCAATAGGAGCACAAGACCGACAGCCCGGGGACCCTGCGCACGCCTCCCGGCTGCCATAGGAGCATGACGCCGGTCCCGGAGCTTGGTCCGGATGCTGACGCGGAGAAGGAATATAGCGGGGATGGAGCAGCGCAGTGCCCACACACCGGCAGAGGACATTAGGACAGGTCAGCTTGCTCCGGGTGCCGGCGCGGAACACAAACATAGCAGCGCCGTCAGAGGAAATGCCATCTTAGTCAGCTGCGCTGCGGGAGCAGGGATCGCCGGCTTGCTAAAGGGGGAGAGAGGTGGTGGGGCATGGGTGATCAGTAGGGGCTGGGGGTAGGTGAGGGGGTTGCTGGTTTGGGGGTGGTGCTGGTTGTAAGGGTTAGAGAGGGTACCCGGGAGGGGGGGTCGGGTTTCACACCAGAGGGCAGAAGGCAAGTGGGGGGGGGTAACCAAGGTCACAGGTGGGTGGTGCTGGGGGGAAGAGGTAGGAGGTGACTGTAACTCTAAAGGGGGAAAGGGGGCCAGGGACGCAGGTGGGGGTAAGGGGAGAGCCGGGGGTGCAGGTGGAGGGAAAGGGGAGGGCCAGAGGTGCAGCAGCAAGGCCGTGGGGTCCTGGCCCATGACGCTGTGGGAGGTGACCGCGCTGAATGCAAGGAAAGGGCCATGGGGGCCACGGGCCACGCTGCAGGTGGATCGCGCAAGGGGGAGGGGACAGCGGACGAAGTCGCGGGCTATAGCTAATATATATATATATATATATATATATATATATATATATTGGTAGCCCAATTTTGCACAGGTCATCCCTGCATATTGCAAAATGCTTAGCATCTTTTGACATACAAATCTGGATTCGTCCAGCCAAGACGATAGGAGAGGAAACACACATCTGTAATTCGGGGGCCAACATAGCCCCACATTTTTTAATCAAAATGTAAGAGAAAAGTTGATTCTGAATACTGGACTTCATCTGTTTAGACTAGCAAACATTAACAGTTGTTTGTGTGTTTGATCATATGTTCTCTGTCCATTGTGCCTAAGTATTTTGAAAATAAGGAGTTATGTCTCTAAATTGTTATGCAGCTACAGCATACAAGTCACTTTTCTTTTTAATGTTTTCAGACCCACACGTTCTTTTTCAAAGTTATATACATGAAAGAGAGTTCAAAACAATGGACTCAGCTCAGCAAATGGACACAAACAGAATAATGGAGCTCTAATACTTGAAAACAGAAATAAATAAATAAAATACAAAAACAACACACACACACACACACACACACACATATATATATATATATCAAAAAATGTCTGCAATTATGAGTCAGCTGTAATAACCTTTCATTGTTCAATATGTAATATTTTAAGTTCCCTCTACTCAAAAGTAAAAAGAAAAAAGAAAGAATAAACAGTGCTTTTCTTATTCAGTAAATGATACGTTGTATGATTTGCCAAGAACCTTTGATCTAACTTTGATATGTTCTACTTTTGAATGGAAGTTTAGAATTTGCATACATTTTGAACATGATCTTAAAATTAGTTTAACTTTCTTATTTACTGGGAATGTTTTATACAAAATTACAAAGGAGAGACACAGCACTGATAAGGAACATGGGCCTCAGTTATAAGGAACTATTGAAAGAATTGGATTTGTTTAGTCTTGAGAAGATGTAGGAAATAATAAACTGGTAAAAGTATATAAATTGTCCATACAAAAATATGTGGAGAAGCTGTTCCATATAAAATTGCATCAAATGACAAGGGGGTCTCTCCTTTTGTATGGATCAATAAAGATTTTCTTTCCAGAGGTGACAAAGCTTCTTCTTCATAAGGACTGTGAATCTGACGAATAGACTTCCCCAGGAGCCAGTCACAGCAGCAAAATCTGACAGGCTAAAAAAAAAAAAGGCTTAGATGTATTCTTGCAAAAAATAACATTGATGTTTATGACATAGAAGCTTCTGAGAAGTCGTATTTCCCTTAATAGACCCTTTTTTTATCCTTACTATGTAATTATTAAGTTACCTAAAATATTATTAGTTCTGGTGCATCTTGTGCTAGTGAGGCAATGGATTAAGAATGTCATAACAAACATTGGTCTTAATAACTTTACTAGAGATGAGCGAACAGTGTTCTATCGAACTCATGTTCGATCGGATATTAGGCTGTTCGGCATGTTCGAATCGAATCGAACACCGCGTGGTAAAGTGCGCCATTACTCGATTCCCCTCCCACCTTCCCTGGCGCCTTTTTTGCTCCAATAACAGCGCAGGGTAGGTGGGACAGGAACTACGACACAGGTGACGTTGAAAAAAGTAGGCAAAACCCATTGGCTGCCGAAAACATGTGACCTCTAATTTAAAAGAACAGCGCCGCCCAGCTTCGCGTCATTCTGAGCTTGCAATTCACCGGGGACGGAGGTTTCCGTCCAGCTAGCTAGGGGTTAGATTCTGGGTAGGCAGGGACAGGCTAGGATAGGAAGGAGAAGACAACCACAACAGCTCTTGTAAGAGCTAAATTCCAGGGAGAAGCTTGTCAGTGTAACGTGGCACTGAAAGGCTCAATCGCCGCAACCCAGCTTTCCCAGGATCCTGAATGGAATACACTGTCAGTGTATTCCCGTATACCCGATATATACCCCGATACCCGTTCCAACGGTGTGCCCCCCCACCTTCACCCCAGAAATACCCTGCAAGTCCCCTAGCAATAGGATTGGGGCTATATACACCCACTATTTTTGCTACTGCCATATGGTGCCATTGTCTGACTGGGAATTCAAAGAATATATTGGGCTTACATATAACTTCAATTCCAGGGAGAAGCTTGTCAGTGTAACGTGGCACTGACGGGCTCAATCGCCGCAACCCAGCTTTCCCAGGATCCTGAATGGAACACACTGACAGTGTATTCCCGTATACCCCATATATACACCCCAAATCCCCGTTCCAACGGTGTGCCCCCCCACCTTCACCTCAGAAATACCCTGCAAGTCCCCTAGCAATAGAATTGGGGCTATATACACCCACAATTTTTGCTACTGGTATATAGTGCCATTGTCTGACTGGGAATTCAAAGAATATATTGGGGTGACGTGCACCCACAATTTTTGCTACTGCTATACAGTGCCATTGTCTCACTGGGAATTCAAAGAATATATTGGGGTTATGTGCACCCACAATTTTTACTACTGGTATACAGTGCCATTGTCTGACTGGGAATTCAAAGAATATATGGGGGTTACGTGCACCAACAATTTTTGCTACTGCTATACAGTGCCATTGTCTCACTGGGAATTCAAAGAATATATGGAGGTTATGTGCACCCACAATTTTTAATACTGGTATACAGTGCCATTGTCTGACTGGGAATTCAAAGAATATATGGGGGTTATGTGCACCCACAATTTTTACTACTGGTATATAGTGCCATTGTCTGACTGGGAATTCAAAGAATATATGGGGGTTACGTGCACCCACAAGTTTTGCTACTGCTATACAGTTCCATTGTCTCACTGGGAATTCAAAGAATATATTGGGGTTATGTGCACCCACAATTTTTAATACTGGTATACAGTGCCATTGTCTGACTGGGAATTCAAAGAATATATGGGGGTTATGTGCACCCACAATTTTTAATACTGGTATACAGTGCCATTGTCTCACTGGGAATTCAAAGAATATATTGGGGTTATGTGCACCCACAATTTTTAATACTGGTATACAGTGCCATTGTCTGACTGGGAATTCAAAGAATATATTGGGGTTATGTGCACCCACAATTTTTACTACTGGTATATAGTGCCATTGTCTGACTGGGAATTCAAAGAATATATGGGGGTTATGTGCACCCACAATTTTTAATACTGGTATACAGTGCCATTGTCTGACTGGGAATTCAAAGAATATATTGGGGTTATGTGCACCCACAATTTTTACTACTGGTATACACTGCCATTGTCTGACTGGGAATTCAAAGAATATATGGGGGTTATGTGCACCCACAATTTTTAATACTGGTATACAGTGCCATTGTCTCACTGGGAATTCAAAGAATATATTGGGGTTATGTGCACCCACAATTTTTACTACTGGTATACACTGCCATTGTCTGACTGGGAATTCAAAGAATATATGGGGGTTACGTGCACCCACAATTTTTGCTACTGCTATACAGTTCCATTGTCTCACTGGGAATTCAAAGAATATATTGGGGTTATGTGCACCCACAATTTTTAATACTGGTATACAGTGCCATTGTCTGACTGGGAATTCAAAGAATATATGGGGGTTATGTGCACCCACAATTTTTAATACTGGTATACAGTGCCATTGTCTCACTGGGAATTCAAAGAATATATTGGGGTTATGTGCACCCACAATTTTTACTACTGGTATACAGTGCCATTGTCTGACTGGGAATTCAAAGAATATATGGGGGTTATGTGCACCCACAATTTTTAATACTGGTATACAGTGCCATTGTCTGACTGGGAATTCAAAGAATATATTGGGGTTATGTGCACCCACAATTTTTACTACTGGTATACAGTGCCATTGTCTGACTGGGAATTCAAAGAATATATGGGGGTTATGTGCACCCACAATTTTTAATACTGGTATACAGTGCCATTGTCTCACTGGGAATTCAAAGAATATATTGGGGTTATGTGCACCCACAATTTTTACTACTGGTATACACTGCCATTGTCTGACTGGGAATTCAAAGAATATATGGGGGTTACGTGCACCCACAATTTTTGCTACTGCTATACAGTTCCATTGTCTCACTGGGAATTCAAAGAATATATTGGGGTTATGTGCACCCACAATTTTTAATACTGGTATACAGTGCCATTGTCTGACTGGGAATTCAAAGAATATATGGGGGTTATGTGCACCCACAATTTTTAATACTGGTATACAGTGCCACTGTCTCACTGGGAATTCAAAGAATATATTGGGGTTATGTGCACCCACAATTTTTACTACTGGTATACAGTGCCATTGTCTGACTGGGAATTCAAAGAATATATGGGGGTTATGTGCACCCACAATTTTTAATACTGGTATACAGTGCCATTGTCTGACTGGGAATTCAAAGAATATATTGGGGTTATGTGCACCCACAATTTTTACTACTGGTATACAGTGCCATTGTCTGACTGGGAATTCAAAGAATATATGGGGGTTATGTGCACCCACAATTTTTAATACTGGTATACAGTGCCATTGTCTGACTGGGAATTCAAAGAATATATTGGGGTTATGTGCACCCACAATTTTTACTACTGGTATACAGTGCCATTGTCTGACTGGGAATTCAAAGAATATATGGGGGTTATGTGCACCCACAATTTTTAATACTGGTATACAGTGCCATTGTCTGACTGGGAATTCAAAGAATATATTGGGGTTATGTGCACCCACAATTTTTACTACTGGTATACAGTGCCATTGTCTGACTGGGAATTCAAAGAATATATGGGGGTTATGTGCACCCACAATTTTTAATACTGGTATACAGTGCCATTGTCTGACTGGGAATTCAAAGAATATATTGGGGTTATGTGCACCCACAATTTTTACTACTGGTATACAGTGCCATTGTCTGACTGGGAATTCAAAGAATATATGGGGGTTATGTGCACCCACAATTTTTAATACTGGTATACAGTGCCATTGTCTGACTGGGAATTCAAAGAATATATTGGGGTTATGTGCACCCACAATTTTTACTATTGGTATACAGTGCCATTGTCTGACTGGGAATTCAAAGAATATATGGGGGTTATGTGCACCCACAATTTTTAATACTGGTATACAGTGCCATTGTCTCACTGGGAATTCAAAGAATATATTGGGGTTATGTGCACCCACAATTTTTACTACTGGTATTTAGTGCCATTGTCTGACTGGGAATTCAAAGAATATATGGGGGTTATGTGCACCCACAATTTTTAATACTGGTATACAGTGCCATTGTCTGACTGGGAATTCAAAGAATATATTGGGGTTATGTGCACCCACAATTTTTACTACTGGTATACAGTGCCATTGTCTGAATGGAAATTCAAAGAATATATGGGGGTTATGTGCACCCACAATTTTTAATACTGGTATACAGTGCCATTGTCTCACTGGGAATTCCACAAATAATTTGGGGATTCATTCACCCTACATCTCAGGCTCTTGCCATATTCACCCAGGTTGTCAGTGCTGCACCAGCTCGTTCCCAGACAGCTCGTCCCGAAAAACACGTTACCTATATAGAGGATTTGGACAATGAAGACAACATGTTCTAAATCTAATGTCTGCACCTTCTCCAGAATTAAAATAAAGGCAGCGTTTAACTTTCAAATAGCACTGCACAAAGGAAGAGCTTATCAGCTTGTCTCATGACATGCTACTGAAAAGTTTCATTTGTGTATCTTAATGTAAATATAGTTGTATAAGCTTTTTGGGTTTTAGGCACTGCCAAGTTATTTATTACCACCCGCTCCCTTATAATGATGATGACGCCAAAGTCACTGTGGGTGTTCAGAGCTCACAGCTTTGGGTGACATTTGTCTTGCTCTCTGTCGGTACCAGCTGTCTTTTTGGATACCGTAAAGTTATGTTGACTTTATTAACAGCTATAGAAGCTTTAGCCAGGTTGTGACGGTGTGTAACCCTAACAACACTAAGTGGGATACACATTAATAGTCAGTCTATGTACACTAAACGTATCACTGAAGTAATTGTTTTTTCCCTCTCCCCTAATATAAGAAAGGAACAGACATTAGACCTAGACCAGGGTTCGAGGCTTGAAAAAATCCAGTATTATTTGTTCTTCATGATGTGAAATATGTGTTGAAAAGCAACCCAAGATGAAGTCAGCAATGTGTGCCAGTGTGTTACTTGGCATGCCTTTGCTGGCCCCAACTGTAAGGGTCACTCTCCATTTCCTCCATTTTCCACTCCCCTTCACACCATTTGTGGTGAAGCAATGGGATGCACTGAAGTGCACCCTCTAGCCTCGTGTGGGATAGGGACATCAGATGCCACTCCAACCCCCTCGTCTTCCTCCGCCAGCCAACGGTGCGAAGATGAGAGGAGTGTGCTCTGAATGTTTTCTGCCTAGCAGAGGCTAGTTCTCACTTACGAAAATGGCCCCACTTTGACCTGTATATCAGGCACAATGGTGTAGGTTTCAAAGAAACATGGCACCAACAAGTTGGAAAACGTGGGCCATGCGTGGACCGTGTTTGAGTCTGGCAAGCTCCAGATCTGCTACCAGGTTCCAGCCATTATCACAGGCGCAAAAATGCCAGGCCCCAGGTGTAGCAGGGAAAAAAAAATGCCATCTCAGCCAGGATGGCATCCCTGACCTCGGAGGCACTGTGCTGTCTGTCCCCCAAGCTGATCAGTTTCAGCACGGCCTGCTGACATCTCCCCATGCCAGTGTTACAGTGTTTTCCGCTAGTAGCTGGGGTGGAGGTTGCAGCTTCGTAGGGTTTCAGTCTACTCCTGCCATGAATTTTGGCCTGGGAGAGGAGATAGGCCACCCCAGTTTGCACCCGGGGAACAGACTCCACCACATTCACCCTGCCTGTCATTAAAGATAAGCACTGCAGCATCCCTGACCACAGGCGCTTGTCCATGTGTCGGTGGTCAAGTGGACCTTGCAGCAAAAGCGCAGAGCTCTGGGCCCGACTGATGTTATGGGACACATGCAGGCGCAAGGCAGAGACAGCACACCAAGAGAAGTAGTAACGGCTAGGCCCAGCATAGGGAGGTGCCCCAGCTGCCATCTGCTGACGGAAGGCCTGGGTCTCCAGAAGCATAAACAAACACCAACATCTCCAGGGCCAGCAGTTTATCGATGAGGCTGTTACAGGCTTGGGCATGGGGGTGGGTTGTATTGTACTTCTGCCTGCAATGAAAAGCTTGGGAAATGTGGAGTGGCTGGGAAGAGGCGCATGATGGTGCAGGCCAAAAGGGTGCATGAGGGTGAACTCCCCAATGTGTCAGAGATAGGTGTGTAGGTGTCCTTGCATCATATACTTGCACCATATTTGGCTTTGGAAGTTAATTTTGTGCCAAAAAGTCAGCGATCCCTCAGCTACTCCCGTTACACTGTCTATTGAAGTTACCATCTGTGGAAGTGGACCACCATTTCTAAGATCCCAAAGGAAGCAGGCAAGAGATGTGCAGTTCAGAAAAAAAGATGAGAAAATAAGTTTAGGCTGTAGAGCACAGAGGGATCGGAGAGGACAGAGCTGGTGTCGGCCAGGTATTCCCACAACATGCGCCTATACTTGTCCCTCCTGGTGACACTAGGCCCCTGAGTGGCAGTAATTTGTCCAGGGGGGCCATTAACGTGTTCCAGACCTAGGAATAAGTCTTCCAACAGGGTAGAGTTTTGCATGCCTTTGCTTCTACCCACTGTTTTTGCTGCTTAGCTTCCCTCCACATCTACTCTGCTTTCACCCCTAAACATCACCCCAGTTTATGCCTTTGCTTCTACCCAGGTTTTTTGTTGATTTAGCTTCCCTCTACATCTACACTGCTTTAGCCCCTAGACATCACCCCTGTCCATGTGGGGTCGGTGGCCTCGTCATCCACCAACTCCTCTTCCAATTGCGCACTGCCCCCTTACTGCAAACCGCACATGACCACAGCTTGCCTTGATGGCAACTGTGTCTCATGATCCCCACTTAGGTCCAGACAAGTCGGTGGCGGGTCCAAAACCCCAAAATTGGAAGGAAATGGCAGATGCTGCAGTATTTCTAACACCTGTTCCTGGTGCTCGGGCCTGGTCTGTGTTGTACCCTGCACCCTGCTTAACGCATCTGCCATATCCGAAGTTGTGCTGAGCGCATGCTAATGTTTCGTGTCCAGTGCAATGGATGGGATGGGATTTCACATAAGTCTGCCACCCATGGCCACTCATGGTTGAGCAACTGAGGGAGTTGACTTTGACGAACCCGAGGGTTTTGGAGTTGGAACTACATCAAAGGTCTGTGCTGCTCACACACTCTGCTCAACACATGATATGTTTAGTGCCAGCAGTGTGGAGACGTCGCACAACAGCCGTTGTTCCAGCAGGTACAGGCGTTGTAGGAGTGCATAGAGGCTAGCAGCGGCAACTATACACTTTAAAAACTATCCGCACAAGCGCCACACTTTCACCAGTAGCTCAGGAACATTGGGGTACCTTTTTCAAAAGATTAGCAGCAATGAGTTAAAAACGTGGCCCAGGCATGGAATATGTTGCAGGCTGCCAAGCTACAGAGCCAATCCCAGGTTACGGCCATTATCACACATGACAACATGCCTGGGCCCAGGTGCAGTGGCAAAAACCACATTGCCGTCTCATCGAGGATGGCATGACTCACTTTGTAGGCAGTGTGCTGTCTGGCCCCCAAGCTGATGAGCTTCAGCACGGCCCGCTGACGTCTCCCCACACCAGTGTTGCAGCGTTTCCAGCTCGTAGCTGGGGTCAATTTAACAGCGGAGGAGGGTGGTGTTTCAGCCCTCCTCCCAGGAATGTTGTGTGGGGAGACAAGTCAGGCCACCACATTTTGCGACCCGGTCCACGCCTCAACTACATTCAACCACTGTGCCCAAATTGAAAGGTAGCGTCCCTGTCCGCATGCACTTGTCCATTCGTAACTGGTCACATGGAACTTTAGGGCTAAGCGCTGAATTTAGGGACCGCCTCATGTTTGGGGGAAAGTGCTGGTGTGGACGGTACAGTGCGGTGGCGCAGTAGACACTCTGCCCAAAAAGGGCAGAGTGTCCCCCAGCCGGGATTCCAACATCTCCTGGGCCAGATTTCTTGAGATGAGGCCGTTGAAGCCTTGGGCATGTGGGTGGGTTGCGCTGTACTTTAGCATGAAATGAAAGGCTTGGGAGATGGGGAGTTGCTGGGAAGAGGCGCATGATGGCGCGGGCAAAAGGAGAAATGGCAGGAAAAGGTGAGGATAAGGGTGAACTCCCCAAAGTGTCAGAGGCAGATGTGGAGGTGTCCTGGCTGCTGGTCTGGACTGCAGCGCCAGCCCTGTCAACAGTAGGAGAGGCAGTGGCCGCCAGGCCAAACGACGATTATCCTGCGCTTGCTCTCACCCACTGAGCCCAGGGCTTGCCTTCCAAATGATGGCACCCGCAAGAGGTGGTGAGATTCCTCTCCGCAGATCTCCAACCCATCTTGGACTTGCAAATTGCACTAAATTTGTCATGTAACTGACATGTATATGATGAGTCTATCCATTGTCTGTTCATTTTGGTGAAAGTCAGCCTGTCAGCTGACAGACAGCTGTGCTTGTCAGTGATGATGCCACCGGCTGCTTGTACCCCCAGTTTTTGCTGCTTAGCTTGCCTCCACATCCACACTGCTTTTGCCCCTACACATCACCCCTATCCATGCCTGTGCCTCTAGCCATAAGTCTGCCACCCATGGAAACTCATGGTGCAGAAAGTGAGGGAGCTGACTCTGAGGAACCCTTGGGTTTTGTAGCTGGTACTCCATCAAAGGTCTCTGCTGCTCACACACCCTGCTGAACATACGGTATCTAGGGTTAGAGCGTGTGGTGACCTCGCACAACAGTAGGTGCTTCAGGCAGATGTAGGCCTTGCTGGAGTGTATTGCGGCTAGCTCCAGGTACTGTAGACTTGGGAAAGTGGGTGTCCAAGTGTCGCACTTTCACCCTTAGCTCAGCTAATTTGGGGTATGTTTTTAAAAATCATTGCACCACTACATTGAACATGTGGGCCAGGCATGGAACGTGTTGGAGGCTGGCAAGCTCCAGAGCCCTCCAACAAGCTAAAAAACCTGGCCCCAGGGGCAGCGGGGATAAACAAATTGCCATCTCATCCAGGATGGCATCCCTGACCTCAGAGGCAGTGTGCTGTCCGTCTCCCAAGCTGATGAGCTTCAGCCCAGCCTGCTGACGTCTCCCCACACCAGTGTTGCAGCGTTTTCAGCTCGTAGCTGGGGTCAATCTAACAGCGGAGGAGGAGGAGGGTGGTGTTTCAGCCCTCCTCCCAGGAATGTTTTGTGGGGAAACAAGTCAGGAAAATTCTTGAAACGGGAGAGTTTTGCATCTTTGCCCTTGCTGCCTATGGACATCCCTTTGCCTCTAGCCACCATTTTCCCTGCTTTGCTTGCCTCCACATCCACACTGCTTTTGCCCCTAGACATCACCCCAGTCCATGCCTTAGCTTGTACCCCCAGTTTTTCCTGCTTAGCTTGCCTCCACATCCACACTGCTTTTGCCCCTAGACATCACCCCAGTCCATGCCTTAGCTTGTACCCCCAGTTTTTCCTGCTTAGCTTGCCTCCACATCCACACTGCTTTTGCCCCTAGACATCACCCCAGTCCATGCCTTAGCTTGTACCCCCAGTTTTTCCTGCTTAGCTTGCCTCCACATCCACACTGCTTTTGCCCCTAGACATCATCCCTATCCATGCCTCTTCCCCTAGCCATAACTCTGCCACCCCTGGAAACTCATGGTGCAGAAACTTTGGTTGCTGACTTTGAGGAACCCTTGGGTTTTGTAGATGGAACTCCATCAAAGGTCTGTGCAGCTCACACACCCTGCTCAAGATATGGTATTGTAGGGTTTCAGCGTGTGTGAATGACGGACAACAGCCTGTGTTTGGACAGATGTAGGCCTTGCTAGAGTGTTTTTAGGCTAGCAGCGACTCCTGTGCACTTGCAAAAGTGGGCGCACAAGCGCCGCATTTTCAACAGTAGCTTCGGTACATTTGGGTATGTTTTTAAAAAACTTTGCACCACTAGGTTAGACGTGGGCCAAACATGGAACGTGTTGGAGGCTGGCAAGCTCCAGAGCCGCTACCAGGTTCCAGCCATTATCACAGGCGTAAAAATGCCAGGCCCCAGGTGTAGCAGGGAAAAAAAAATGCCATCTCAGCCAGGATGGCATCCCTGACCTCGGAGGCACTGTGCTGTCTGTCCCCCAAGCTGATGAGCTTCAGCACCGCCTGCTGACGTCTCCCCACACCAGTGTTTTAGCGTTTGCCGCTAGTAGCTGTGTTGGAGGTTGCAGCGTCGTAGGGTTTCAGTCTACTCCTGCCATGAATTTTGGCCTGGGAGAGGAGATAGGCCACCCCAGTTTGCACCCGGGGAACAGACTCCACCACATTCACCCTGCCTGTCATTAAAGATAAGCACTGCAGCATCCCTGACCACAGGCGCTTGTCCAAGTGTCGGTGGTCAAGTGGACCTTGCAGCAAAGCGCGGAACTAAGGGCCCACCTGATGTTGAGTGACACGTGCTGGTGCAAGGCGGGGACGCCACACCGGGAGAAGTTGAGACGGCTAGGGACGGCATAGTGAGGTGCCACAGTTGTTCTGGGAAGATTGGGAATTTTGGGTGGAAGGAGGACAAGACTGTTGGGTAAGAGGAGGTAGAGGCTGCCTGGCTGGTGGACAATGTGCTTTAAGCGTTATCCGACAGCCATTGCAAGACCTGTTCCTGGTTCTCGGGCCTACTAATCTTTGTACCATTCAGCCTAGTTAATGTGGAACTTTTGTGCAAAGCGCAGAACTTAGGGCCCGCCTGATGTTAAGGGACACACGCTGGTACAAGGCTCAACTCTCCCTAAGTGCCAAAAACACTGCTGGTGCAAGGCTCTACTCATGCCAAGGGCCTCAATCTCTGCTGGTAGCTCAGCTTAAGGTCATGTAACTTTGTTCGGAAGGGCTCATGTTAAGGGCTAGAAAAGTGAATTTTGGAAGGTCTTACCACATCACACACACACACACACACACACACACACACACACAGTCAAAATGACAGTTAAGGGTGAGGGCTTTTGGAATTCCCATTGCCTATTCCATTTGTGGTTGTCATGGGGAACGTGATTTAAAGGGGTGGTTGTTACTGTTTGTTGAGCTTAAATTGGGGTTTGTGTCCATCCATTTGGGGAGTAAAGAAGGTTTCCAGGTATTTTCCCACTTTGATTGAGGTTTTTTTGAATGTGGAAAGTGTGTAGTTGTTAGGCAGTGATGTTGGGGTAATAGAGGGTCTTTGGTGTGTTAGATGCCCCCAGACATGCTTCCCCTGCTGTCCCAGTGTCATTCCAGAGGTGTTGGCATCATTTCCTGGGGTGTCATAGTGGACTTGGTGACCCTCCAGACACGGATTTGGGTTTCCCCCTTAACGAGTATCTGTTCCCCATAGACTATAATGGGGTTCGAAACCCATTCGAACACACGAACATTGAGCGGCTGTTCGAATCGAATTTCGAACCTCGAACATTTTAGTGTTCGCTCATCTCTAAACTTTACCCTATTGTGTAGACTATAAATTGCTAGTTCACAACTGTATATGTAAAATGATCATTAATGGGATTTAAGTTATAATGTACAAAGAAAATATCTGATGCCTGCAGAAGTTTATAGGGCTCTGCCTTAACTATACACCTCTCATTTCAAATGCATGTATTCAAATCTTTTATTACTTCAGATGCCATGTAAATTGTGCCATGTTTCTTAATTTGGTAAATTATGGAGCTTTTTGTAAAATGGACTCTCTGTAGGAGGGACCATATAATAGCCCATGAAGTGACTATTGCCACAAGGACTCTGTATGTGTATTTGTTTGTATCTCTGTGCTATATTACAATATATTATTACTAGCTTCTGCCCGCAACTTTGTCTGCGGGTTGTTGGCATGTATGATCTGCCTAAATTTAGCCAAGTGCTGCCACCTGGTTTGCGTTCTCCCGCGTTTTGGCAGCTCTCAAGCTGTCCTGCTGCTGAACTTGGGTCTTGCACTGTGCCTGTGATCGTTCCGGCATCTCAGCAGCTCACTGGGATGCATATAATGAGCATGTTGATAGTGTTGATCATCCACCTGCTCTGGCACTGAAGTTGTTCCTGGCACCATGTCCGGGATTGTTCCGACATCTCAGTAGCTTGCTGGGATGCCATATAATGAGCATATTCAGCAAATTGCTGCCATTGATGGTTTGCCTGTTCCAGAGTTTTGGCAGCACTTAAGCTGTCCTGCTGCTGAACTTGTTCTTCACACCATGCCTGTGATTGTTCCAGCATCTCAGCAGCTTGCTGGGATGCCATATAATGAGTGTGTTGTTGGTGTTGATGATCCACCAGCTCCAGCGTTTCGATAGCTGTCAAGCTGGCCTGCCGTTGAACTCGTTCCTCATGCTGTAGCCGTGATTGTTGCGGCATCTCAGCAACTCACTCGGACACCTTATAATCAGCGTGTTGTGCGCGTTAATGATCCGCCTGCTCTGGTGTTTCGGCTGCTGTCAAGTTGCCCTGGCACTGAACTTGTTCCTCGCACCGTGCCTGTAATTGTGCTGGCATCTCAGCAGCTCACTGCGATGCCATATAATGAGTGTCTTGTTGGCGTCGATGATCCCAATCTGTTGCGCTCGAGGAGAACACTGTGACTTCTGGCTACCTTCATAGCTCTCGTTTGCGATAAATTAGATTTTCTTTTTCCCGGCATATTTAAAATTTAGAAACTTTCGATTTGGATTAAAGGTGTTTGCCCATGTCAGTTTGTCTGCAGTGCCTGGACCATATCAGATAATATGCTAATGCATGAACACTGAGGGTTAGTGTGTGTTTACACAGAGAGATAACAGACCTGACTTTCTCAGAAGCAGAGATATAAAAAAACAAAAAACTTGAAAGTCTTCAGTAGTTGATACCTTTTTTAATGGCTAACTCATAATGATGGCAGAATATAATGTATCGAAGCTCCTGGCTTCTTCTTCAGATATAATTTAAAAAAAATTCAAAAGGCTGCATATTTATGTATAACAGGACACATAGGGATAGAATTTTAGAATGGTCATGCATTTGTACTCATAAATCCATGCATGACCTTATTTAACACTCTGGAAAATGGAATGAACCTTTCACATGGGTTCATGTCAGCCTACAGAAATCACTGAACTTAGCCAGAAAGATAAAAACCTGAGTACTGTGGAATTGTTTACATGTATATACCAATAAGCCTCTTCCCCCTTCCCTCCTAAAATTATATTCCTAGTGTCCTGTTGTACATAAATATGCAACCTTCAGAAATAGTTTTTAGTTATATCTGAAGAAGAAGCTGGGAGCTTCGAAATTTTATATTCTGTCATCATTATTAGTTAGCCATTAAAAAAAGTATCAACTACTGAAGAATTTCAAGTTGTTTTTTTTTATATTTCCTACCCACTGGCTAACACGGTACAAAAACAACATTTTCCTTATACTAGAAGCAGAGTTAAGAACAGCATAATATAGTATGTGAACAAAAATTCATAACAGTTGTGAATCCAAGTCATTTACCAGAATAAAAAATAGCCTGTGTCTTAGTCGAGGTTATACTCTAGCTATGTGCCGAATTTCATTCAAATCCGTTCAGCCGTTTTTGCGTGCTTGAGGAACAAACACACAAACATACAAACATCACATTTATAATATCAGTAGGATCATTATTAATTGTCTAACCTAAAAAATTAAATAATAACAATAATAATAATAATTATTATTATTATTATTATTATTATTATTATTATTATTATTATTATTATTATAAGGGTTCGCATTTATGCACGGCCGCAAACTAGCACGGCGCATACGATCCCCGCTCCCATTGAAATGAATGGGAGCGTGTACGGCACGCAAAGGGTTAGGCGGTGTACACGTGCCAAATCTCGCGGGACGTTACACCGTGTGAACGAGCCATTATTATTATTATTATTATTATTATTATTATTATTATTATTATTTAATTTTTTAGGTTAGACATTAGGAACTTTACCTTATGATTGTATAGTATATTATTCATTTATTGCTGCATTTCAATACTAACTCCTTAAAGATCAAACCATTTTTGGTATTAAAGACTAAAGGAAATTGTTTTGGTCTTATTTATGAATTAAACATTTCTTGAAAGATATTGAAAAACTTTTATCTTGTAACAAGTTCCTGACACTAAAGAGCCTTCTTACATCCTAGCTGCTGATATGGTTCAGCATTAGGACATGAAAAAGTCATTTAAAATGTCTTCACAATTTCACTGCGGGCAGCTTCTCCTTTTTATACCCTTGTACACCACTGACTGCAAATACAGATACTACTGCTGCTGGTAGTTATAGAGAAGAGGCCGCCGATCTGGGGGTATTAACCCTTTAGATGATGTGGTCAATAGCATCACTTCCATCTAAATCAGAATTAAATAGTTTCAAGTCAAATTGATTTATGAAACAGCCAAGATGATTGTCTATAAAATGATGGTAGTCTCTGAAGTTCTATACTATAGTGGATGGCAAAATATGAAGCTTGAAAGTCAGAAATTCAAAACATTGTAACTAGAGATGAGCAAACAGTAAAATGTTTGAGATTCGATATTCGTTTCGAGTAGCCCCTCAATATTTGACTACTCGAATAGAATATCGAACCCTATTATAGTCTATGGGGGGAAAATGCTCGTTTCAGGGGTAGGCAACATTCGATAAAATTACACTTACCAAGTCCACGAGTGAGGGTCGGGCTGGATCCTCCGAGAAGTCTTCTCCATGCAGCGTCCCTGTATAGCAGTCGGCCAATCAATGCTGGTTCTGCCTCGAACTTTTCCATTCGAATAGCAAGTGGTATTCAATTGAGTATGAGTATTTTCAATACCGTAGTATTTGATCGAATACCTAGTCGATCGAATACTACTCGCTCATCTCTAATTGTAACCTTTTTGCTCATATGTGTAAACTTAGCATTTTGCTTGTTGTATTTTTATTTTCTTGGATGGGTTCTTTTATCAAAAGACAACATTTTCTAGGTACTGCATGGCATTTTATGT
Source organism: Leptodactylus fuscus (assembly GCF_031893055.1). NCBI lineage: Eukaryota > Metazoa > Chordata > Amphibia > Anura > Leptodactylidae > Leptodactylus > Leptodactylus fuscus. Next base: position 113,509,993 of record NC_134268.1, read on the forward strand.
AGCACTTTGCTTCACTGGATTCTAAATTGCAATATGAAAATATAAATCAATAAAATTAAAAACACCTGAACACCATGCCATAAAAAATCCATGACATTAAAAATGACATAAAATACCTGGTGCTTTTTCATGCATTATATAAGGAAAACCTCACTGTAATTTGCACATTATTTTATTTCAATTTGCAAAAATTCTAGATTAATTTCCACATGGAACAAATCTAATATGTTGAGTCAATTACAGGATTACCATTATTGTCCAGATAAGGGAACACTTTACTGAAAGTTATAGGTAAAGGATCTTTGGTACTTATATATAAACATCAAAATGGGCAACTTGGTGACTCAGTGGTTATCATTGTAGTGTTGGAGTCCTGGGTTTGAATCTTGACAAGGACAACATCTGCAAACAGGAGTTTGTAACAAAACTTCTAATCCCTGACAAATCAATTTTTGTGCCTTTTTGGGTTTTTTTGTTCTTATATTACCAACAGCATGCTGGCTGATGTCATTCTTAGAAAAGGCATTAAACAATAACATTTCAAGAACTTTATATAATTGATGAGTGCAGTTTATGAGGATAAAGCAAGTTTGCCAAATATGTTTTGTTGGACACCTGTTTTGTTTCTTATTACAAAATTGTCACACACAGACGAGCACAGTAGTTTTAGATGACTGCATTGATTGAGCTCCTGTCATATGGAGTGTCGATCTATTATAACAGAAAGTCCTGAAGTCAGTCACAAATATGAAATATGATACCATGCAATATATCACATCTAATACTTAATAGAGACTGCAGGTTCATGGAACAAATTTTTTTTATGTATGTTTCATAGATCCATGTAAATATGGTGCAATACTGTCTTTAACAGGTTCTAAAACATTTCAGCTAATGTAATAAACATATTCTGTTTAAATTCTATGGTACCTTTTTATATATAATGTTATAAATATTGTCCAACTAAAAACATAGAATAGTTACTAGATTATCATATTTCAAGATATTGCAGGTTATTACAGTATAGTGATATTGATGAATGCTAAGGGGGCGTTCAGACTTCAAAGGGAGTCTGTCAGCAAGAGTATGGGTATATAACAAACCCTAGTCCCTTGTAGAGAAGACTCTCCATTTCCCAAAGATGTCTTTGTCATTCAGTTGTGATGCTCTACTCACTTACAAATCATGATTTTTCCATATGCAAATTAGAGTAAAGTGCTTTTCTTTTTGCTTGTGTTTTAGTTTGTCCAGGCTTTGTTCTCTAAATTTCCTCTGCAATATCCCATCTAACTCCATTCTCGAGGACTTGCCTGACAGCTTCATAATACATGAACTGCCTGCCTGCTCTATACTGTCTTGGGTGCACTTGTCTCCAGGGCTGGGATTCAAATCTGTAATAACAAGTTCCATGGAAAGGCAGGATGTCAGAGGTCCAGTGTGGGCAGTGTAACATAAAAATTTTCAGGTCAGAAACCCTTTTGACGTCCCCCACCCTGACTTCTGTCACCCAGAGTGTTCCCTGCACCCCCCCCCCCTCCCCCTGATATGTCTCCATATTTTAAATGAGTTATCCACTGTGATGGCAGGAGCATATTTGTGTGTATCATTTCTGAATTATATTTTTCATGTATATATCCTTAGTTGACGTATTTTAATACATGTAATCTATATATCCCATTGGTATGTGCGTATACAAGTAATGTTGGAGGGGGGCATAGTTAAAACTATTAACTTCTTGCTCTTCAAAACCAGATGTCCAGCTAAGCAGATTTTGTTTTATAACTAGTTGTCTTTAACCTAAATAGTCAGCAATACAGGGGGGAGACGTGGCCAGACAGTGACATCATGGCTACCTGTGGCTACTTTTTTCAAAGGCTAAGATTAAACTAGCTTCTCAGGATGGGGAAAGGGGGGTACTCTGGCAGAATATGTAGCTAAACACAAGCCAGGAGTTAGAGCTTTTAAGACACTGTGAAGATGCTGGACTGTGATGGTGTTATCATGTTTACCATGTCTATTCTGTCTTTTGTCCAATTTTATTTTTAGAAACAGTTTTGCTTGTCTTGTCATTTTGTTTGTCACTTTTTATACCCTTTGGGTATTAAATCATTAATTAAATACACTTTTTTAAAAGTGTATTTGTGTCTGACTACTGAGAGCAGTAGTGCATGTCTGGAGTTCCTTTTGATCCTGACTCTGAATAAAACAGGTGGTGGCAGCATGTATTTGGGATGCATGGATTGTGTTGGAATACTATTAATGACCAATTTGCAGCCTGAGAAAAGAGTGAATGCAAGATTGAGTATGTGCAGTGAATTGACTCCATAAGTCCATAAGTGACATCCACCTTTCTAATTATAATGACCTATTCTTAGCATAGGTAATCAATATTGCGTCTTTTTGGGTTCAGCAGTTAGGACCCCTGCAGATCAGCTGTTCCAAAAGAATGTGGATAACATTAACATGCCCATAGGCACTTTGTACATCTGTACAATGTGCACCATTTCAGAACATAAACCTACTATTACACATTGCATAGCAGTGAGTGAGCATGCATTACCATGCATTACCCTCTCCATGCATTACCATTCACCGCACTGTCCTGGAATAGCTTATGTAATACTGATAGGCTATCAAAATAAAAAAAGTGGGGATAACCCCTGTAATATTTTACCCTAATGTGCCACAAAGCTTAATTTCACTCTCCACTGGTATATTAGCATTAAAGTGTGAGGAGCCAGAGGCTATAAGTACTGAACAAACACACTTCTCACTGTCCTGTGCTAACAGTTTTGGAACTGGGTCAAGGCTCATCTGCACTCAACTTGTGGGCCAGGTGCATTTTTAACTACTGGATAAACAGAACTGGGGATAACTAGTTGAATCATAAGCAATAGAGTGCATTCAGGAAAGCTATTGATGCTGGAAGATGGGATGAGGGAAGGCTGGATAGGGTATTACAGAAAGAAGCGAAAGTGAAGCCCACACAAGCTAATCCCCCTTCCCCCCAAAGTACTTTACAGACATGCCAACATACCTGACTTTCCTGGGAGTCTCCCAGTTTTCACACCCCCTAACCCAATAAATGTTCACTCATACTCAGCTGTAGGCTTATTAGTATTTAATGCACTGTGGCATCAATTTGGTAAAGTTAATAATAAGGAGGAGGTTGATAGGGGAACCCTCATCTATTTAATGCTTTATATTATGGTTAGAGATGAGCGAACACTAAAATGTTCGAGGTTCGAAATTCGATTTGAACAGCCGCTCACTGTTCGAGTGTTCGAATGGGTTTCGAACCCCATTATAGTCTATGGGGAACATAAACTCATTAAGGGGGAAACCCAAATTCGTGTCTGGAGGGTCACCAAGTCCACTATGACACCCCAGGAAATGATACCAACACCCTGGAATGACACTGGGACAGCAGGGGAAGCATGTCTGGGGGCATAAAAGTCACTTTATTTCATGGAAATCCCTGTCAGTTTGCAATTTTCGCAAGCTAACTTTTCCCCATAGAAATGCATTGGCCAGTGCTGATTGGCCAGAGTACGGAACTCGACCAATCAGCGCTGGCTCTGCTGGAGGAGGCGGAGTCTAAGATCGCTCCACACCAGTCTCCATTCAGGTCCGACCTTAGACTCCGCCTCCTCCAGCAGAGCCAGCGCTGATTGGCCGAATTCCGTACTCTGGCCAATCAGCGCTGGCCAATGCATTCTATTAGCCCGATGAAGTAGAGCTGAATGTGTGTGCTAAGCACACACATTCAGCACTGCTTCATCACACCAATACAATGCATTAGCCAGTGCTGATTGGCCAGAGTACGGAATTCGGCCAATCAGCGCTGGCTCTGCTGGAGGAGGCGGAGTCTAAGGTCGGACCTGAATGGAGACTGGTGTGGAGCGATCTAAGCACACACATTCAGCACTGCTTCATCACGCCAATACAATGCATTAGCCAGTGCTGATTGGCCAGAGTACGGAATTCGGCCAATCAGCGCTGGCTCTGCTGGAGGAGGCGGAGTCTAAGGTCGGACCTGAATGGAGACTGGTGTGGAGCGATCTTAGACTCCGCCTCCTCCAGCAGAGCCAGCGCTGATTGGCCGAATTCCGTACTCTGGCCAATCAGCGCTGGCCAATGCATTCTATTAGCCCGATGAAGTAGAGCTGAATGTGTGTGCTTAGCACACACATTCAGCTCTACTTCATCGGGCTAATAGAATGCATTGGCCAATCAGCGCTGGCCAATGCATTCTATTAGCTTGATGAAGCAGAGTGTGCACAAGGGTTCAAGCGCACCCTCGGCTCTGATGTAGCAGAGCCGAGGGTGCACAAGGGTTCAAGTGCACCCTCGGCTCTCCTACATCAGAGCCGAGGGTGCGCTTGAACCCTTGTGCAGCCTCGGCTCTGCTACATCAGAGCCGAGGGTGCGCTTGAACCCTTGTGCACACTCTGCTTCATCAAGCTAATAGAATGCATTGGCCAGCACTGATTGGCCAGAGTACGGAATTCGGACAATCAGCGCTGGCCAATGCATCCCTATGGGAAAAAGTTTATCTCTCAAAAATCACAATTACACACCCGATAGAGCCCCAAAAAGTTATTTTTAATAACATTCCCCCCTAAATAAAGGTTATCCCTAGCTATCCCTGCCTGTACAGCTATCCCTGTCTCATAGTCACAAAGTTCACATTCTCATATGACCCGGATTTGAAATCCACTATTCGTCTAAAATGGAGGTCACCTGATTTCGGCAGCCAATGACTTTTTCCAATTTTTTTCAATGCCCCCGTTGTCGTAGTTCCTGTCCCACCTCCCCTGCGCTGTTATTGGTGCAAAAAAGGCGCCAGGGAAGGTGGGAGGGGAATCGAATTTTGGCACACTTTACCACGCGGTGTTCGATTCGATTCGAACATGGCGAACACCCTGATATCCGATCGAACATGTGTTCGATAGAACACTGTTCGCTCATCTCTAATTATGGTTTTGTTTTTCATTAGAGTTTTATTAATCTCTTACCAAACTTCAATAGTATTTATTTATTTTCTCTGCACAATGAATTGGCATATAGAGAGTAAAAATATATTTTTAAACACATAATGGACTGGCTAACAGAAGATATTATATTATGCAGGGAGGGAAATAAATACTTTTGAAGATTGATAAGAAAAAAAAAAAACTCTGTGTGAAGTTATTTTTGTGACCATTGAGGGTTTATCTCTCATTAGACGAGGGGTACCAACAATTTTGTCCATGAGTGTATGTATGTGTATATACATATATATATATATATATATATATATATATATATATATATATATATGTGGCCCCACAAAAAAGACACCTTATGCGTCCCCGTACATGTACAATTTTATTTGTCAGAGTGGTGACTCCAAGAATTTTTTCTTGCAGCGTTTTGGATTTTTTTTTTATGGTGTGTAAAAAGACAAATGTAACTTTGGACTAGTGTTGATTCAAATTCTAGATTCCAATACCTCGCTCCATAGGAATGCATGCTGGCACTTAACTACTTGGTGTGCGGCTGCTTCCATGCATTCCTATGGGAGCGGAGGTATTCTTTAGTAAAGACCCATAAAATACAAGTTATATGTCATGTCAACACCATAAAAATGAAGACCTAAAGAAAGTCGCACTAACACAGTTTTTCTCCAATTTTATTTTAATTTTTCTTCCCGTCTTTGCAGTACATCATATAGAATATTAAATGGGACAATTTGTCCCCAAAAAATTAACCCCTCATAGGAAACAGAAAAAAAAAGTTATGGCTTTTGTAAGACATGGAGTCAAGAGCAAAAATCAAAAAATGCTTGCTACGGGAAAGGATTAAACCTAATTCTTATCTAAGTGGAATACATACAACTATAAGAGGATATACTTAATAAGTTTTATTACTCTGTGATGATATTGAAAGCTGCACTAAGGAATGCTTAATGAACTCATGGAAGTTAATGTACAGTGCATTTACAACATTAGTAGTTTAAACAGAAAATGAAATTAAGAGGATGCTCTGTTTATTTTATCGGATGCACAAAAAGTATATGTAAAGTATGAGTATATACAGTCCTATGAAAAAGTTTGGGCCCCCCTATTAATCTTAATCATTTTTAGTTCTAAATAGTTTGGTGTTTGCAGCAGCCATTTCAGTTTGATATATCTAATAACTGATGGACACAGTAATATTTCAGGATTGAAATGAGGTTTATTGTACTAACAGAAAATGTGCAATATGCATTAAACCAAAATTTGACCGGTGCAAAAGTATGGGCACCTCAACAGAAAAGTGACATTAATATTTAGTAGATCCTCCTTTTGCAAAGATAACAGCCTCTAGTCGCTTCCTGTTGCTTTTAATCAGTTCCTGGATCCTGGATGAAGGTATTTTGGACCATTCCTCTTTACAAAACAATTCAAGTTCAGTTAAGTTTGATGGTCGCCAAGCATGGACAGCCCACTTCAAATCATCCCACAGATGTTCAATGATATTCAGGTCTGGGGACTGGGATGGCCATTCCAGAACATTGTAATTGTTCCTCTGCATGAATATCTGAGTTGATTTGGAGCGGTGTTTTGGATCATTGTCTTGCTGAAATATCCATCCCCGGTGTAACTTCAACTTCGTCACTGATTCGTGAACATTATTCTCAAGAATCTGCTGATACTGAGTGGAATCCATGCAACCCTCAACTTTAACAAGATTCCCGGTGCCGGCATTGGCCACACAGCCCCAAAGCATGATGGAACCTCCGCCAAATTTTACAGTGGGTAGCAAGTGTTTTTCTTGGAATGCTGTTTTTTTTGGACGCCATGCATAACTCCTTTTTGTATGACCAAACAACTCAATCTTTGTTTCATCAGTCCACAGGACCTTCTTCCAAAATGAAGCTGGCTTGTCCAAATGTGCTTTTGCATACCTCAGGCGACTCTGTTTGTGGCGTGCTTGCAGAAACGGCTTCTTTCTCATCACTCTCCCATACAGCTTCTCCTTGTGCAAAGTGCGCTGTATTGTTGACCGATGCACAGTGACACCATCTGCAGCAAGATGATGCTGCAGCTCTTTGGAGGTGGTCTGTGATTGTCCTTGACTGTTCTCACCATTCTTCTTCCCTGCCTTTCTGATATTTTTCTTGGCCTGCCACTTCTGGGCTTAACAAGAACTGTCCCTGTGGTCTTCCATTTCCTTACTATGTTCCTCACAGTGGAAACTGACAGGTTAAATCTCTGAGACAACTTTTTGTATCCTTCCCCTGAACAACTATGTTGAACAATCTTTGTTTTCAGATCATTTGAGAGCGGGCTGTCCATGCTCGGCGACCATCAAACTTAACTGAACTTGAATTGTTTTGTAAAGAGGAATGGTCCAAAATACCTTCATCCAGGATCCAGGAACTGATTAAAAGCTACAGGAAGCGACTAGAGGCTGTTATCTTTGCAAAAGGAGGATCTACTAAATATTAATGTCACTTTTCTGTTGAGGTGCCCATACTTTTGCACCGGTCAAATTTTGGTTTAATGCATATTGCACATTTTCTGTTAGTACAATAAACCTCATTTCAATCCTGAAATATTACTGTGTCCATCAGTTATTAGATATATCAAACTGAAATGGCTGCTGCAAACACCAAACTATTTAGAACTAAAAATGATTAAGATTAATAGGGGGGCCCAAACTTTTTCATAGGACTGTATATATATATATATATATATATATATATATATATATATATATATATATATATGGAAAAGGACTGGACGGGGTGTATATCTCATACAGAATGCTCAGTTGTTTGAGACATTAAAGAGCAATACGTTTAAATAGCTGCTAGCTGCATTGTGTGGTTTACAGAGTGTTTGAGCCCTTGTCCTATGTGCAGGTCTGTGTTGGCATCCTGTAAAAGAGAAATAATGTCATGTTGGATTGAGACCATGGAACTGTTGTTGTACCATATTTAGATGGTGGCTAGCTAAGTGTTGCCTGCGATCTTGATGTTTGCTTAGCATGATGTGCAGAAGTTGTATTTGGAGTGCTGAGGACTGTGTTAGTTGATTTGTTGCCCAGACCTAAAAAGACATTGCAGACAACTACACAACAGCTGACATGTCTAGTGAGTGATGACTGATGTATATTATGATAGAACTGATGAATGTATTGCCAATGCCATGTGAGAATAGTTCCTCTATGTTCTCTACAGACAGAGCAGGCACCATGCTTGATCTGTAAGTTAGACATCAGCTGGATCACAGAGTGATGGATTAGTTAGTCTGGCAAGAAGAGGAAGTTTCTGATGGACAGCTATGTAATGGGGTATGTGTTCGGCCCATGTTGTGTTGCATTGTCATGCTTCTGAGATGTGGAGTAGTCAATTGGGTGAGTTAGTTGTTCAAATTAGTGGACCTGTGAGAGCCATGTAAGGACTCTGATAGCAGCCAGTGATAGAGTGGTCTCCAGAGGTTCTAGGAGTGTCATTGTGCTTAGGCATGTGGTGGTAGGTTGGAGTCAGAGGTGTCCAATGTAATGACCCATCTCTGGTTATTGCTGAAATTGTTGAGTCAAGTCTGAGGTATTTTTCCTTGTCTTCTTCCTTGTACGCAGTGAACAGTAGGGGTAGAGGTTACCATTCCTATAGTTGGAGCTGTAAATATGTTACTTAAGCATGGTGCTACTTACTGCTAGAGTATACCTGTAGTGTGTCTCCTTGTTCATGAATGACATGGTCAGTACTAGATATGAGTGAATTGTAGGGTTGAGCGATCGGGATCGGAAAAGATCGGATCACAATCGGCGATCAAGTAAATTTCCCGCCTACAAAAGACCGGGAACAGAATTCCAATCCCAATCGGTCAACTTACCTGCACAGAAGTGCTGCCGCTGCCGCTCCCCGTTCTTCTCACTCCTCTTCTTTCTCTTTCACATGCCTTCAGAGCGCCCTGCGTGCCCCGCCTCCCTAGACTAGTGTTAGAGATGCTGGGAGAAGGCAGGGCTTGTGGCTTAGGAGACCGTATATTATGCGTATACGCCGCATAATTTTGTGCCCATAATTTTGCGTCCGCATGTGAATGGTACAGATATTTATCTTTGAGTAAAATTTTCTTTTGGACAGATATTTATCTATAGTGTCCCCAGAACTATTTTTCAACAGGACAACTTCAAGCTGCATGTTGCACATCCCAGTATGAGCAAACTACATGGCCTAAACATGCTACAACGACCTGACGTGTCTCCCATCAAGCATATCTGGAATGTCAATGGTTGGCAATTGCAATGGGATCTGCCAGGATCCAATGTTGATAATTTGTGTGTCCATTTGCTAGTATTTAGCATGGTATAGCATTCCTTAAACAACATTTAACCACTTCCTTCTCTGTGCCATACTATCACCTTGTGCTGAGCGTATAGTTAACGCTCAGCTCTGTAATAGTACAGCACTTTAATGCTGCAGACACAGATGCACGTATATACATGCATATTCACAAATATACATATAATCATATTCATACAACCTAACATGTTCATGAATGTACACATATACAGCACTATACAAAATTTGCTCACAAACAGACTTATTTGTGGAACCAGTATTTGTTTGGCTCAAAAACTGTTGCCCATCTTGTTTGTTTTTTTTTTTTTCTGGAAAGGGCTGATATATCAGAATTCATGTAAAGAGCTAGAATAGGAAAATTTGTACTGTACTTGCTTAAAGAGGACCTTTCACCACCTGGGGCACATGAGGTTTTATACACCGCTAGAAAGCCGACAGTGCGCTTTCACAATCTTTGCCCCAGGTAAAGAGCTATCGGTGCCGGTACCATAGCTCTTCACTGTCAGTAGGGCATTTCTGACAGGAATGCCCTTCCTCACAGCAGCGTCTATAGCACTGTACTGTGAGAGCGGGAAGGAACTCAACAGGAATTAAGATAGACAAGCTATTTATTACAATAAATCTGCAAAGGATCTGCCAGATCTCCAGAGAAATTAAAAGGTGCAGACATAGCCAGTAGGTAAATATGTAAATCACTGGCAATAGGCAAAGCTTCTTTGAAATTGTTACAGAAGAAGTTAAAAGTCTTGTTCACACATTGGTGAAATATGGCTGTATAATGGCTGTTTTTGCAATATTAATTTCACCTGTCCATTTTTTTAAGGTACTCTACTTTCGTCCATCAAATAGAAAATACATAGCCAACATTAGTTTCATTAAAAAAGGCACTGTCTTGTGAATAGACCCTAAGTAGAAATCAGAAATACTTTAGAAAAACTCAAGCACACAATGGTACATGGTCTCTTGAACTTGTTCACACCTAGAGCAATGAGACTACAAGTACAAGCAAGGAGGTAACAAGGGTGGTTAAGGAGGGCCAGAGACAGGAAATATCAGGAAACATATTGTCAGAATCAGTTTAAGGCTAAAGCTCAATGTTGTAAAAGCGCACCCTTTGCTTGGCTTGATTTTACTTGCTGCTTCTTGTATCACTGTTATTTACATGTAGTGAATTTGTAGACAAACTACATTTCCCATGATGCATCTGCCTACTCTCACTCTCTGTGTACCCCTCCTTTTCCCACTCTCTATAGCAATGAAATCACAGGTAATAAATCACTCCTACATCTGAGGTCATATGCTGCTGTGATTTTTCATTTGCAGACTAACCCCTCCCCCCCCCCCCTCTTTTGAGCAGCAGACACAGAGAGTGAGTATTTAGCATTGCTATGGATGCATTTGCAGATAAGGTTTTAAAAGTGAATAACCCCTTTAAAGAATGCTTTGTGAAAAGATGGAATTCTAACTTATTGATCGCCTGCCCACATTTCACTTTCTCTGCCTAATATCTCTTTACCTTTCATTCCCATTTGTGCATGATTTTTTGCCTCCTTAATATGATAATACATTGAGTCTTCATTGATTTACACAGAGCAAATTGGGGTCAAATAGCAAATTTGTTGAATTAACGTGTTTACCTTTCTATTGGAACTGTCAGATGCTAAAGTGGTCTTGATACTATGAGCTTAAGCCACTTTGATTAGATTCAGAGTTCTCATTGGCTGGCCACTTTATATGATCTTCGGATTCTTTGCCACTTGACTTTTAACAAAGGCATCATTAAATATAGAAAACAAGTATCTCAAGTCTTGCCGTAAAAGCTGCTTCAGTTATATATATATATATGTGAAAAGTGTCAAGTGGTCATGTTGTAAAATATATTGTAGCTGAAAACATGAAGCAGAATTAATTCAATGGATTTACAACTCTATCAAGAATTCTCTACGTATTTACAAAAGAAGTTGATAATTTAGAAAAAAAAAATATAAAAGTGTTTGTAGATTGGATAAAAAGAGAATTAGAAATGAGTGAACACAGCAAAGATAAGTTTGAAAATGTTCAAAAGTTTCAAAATTTGTTAAAATTTTATTTTTTTGGGAAAATTCATACCAAGTTCAGTTTTTTGCAAACAGGATTTGAATTCAAACCATCACCTTTAGTTTTTTTTATTTTTTTAGCTTTTATTTTCTGTTCCCCCTTAATTTGCTTTGAAGAAATCTGCATTCTTGTCTCTTTCGTATCCACAGTGCTATACAGACAATGCAATGATGTATTGTTTGTATTCACAAATAGCATAACAAAGTTGAGAAACCCTGAACTTCACTCCACTATTATGCTCTGTTGACACTCAACTGAAATCCTTAGATCTGCCCTTGATATCTTGGTGTGGAAAGAAGAACATTGTATCATCCGTAATGATTCACAGAATTACTATCGCTACTAGTTCCTCCCTGTGTTTTACTCTCTCTAAAACCTCATCAGCAAGTTTACCTTGATGTGTAACGCTAGGTTCATACCTGCGTTCAGCCTTCCGTTCTGTGCTTTCCGTCTTCTGCATGCCAGAAGACGCAAAGCACAGACCGGGTCCGGCTGTGAGCGGCGGTGAGCGTTTTATGCTCTCCGCCGCGAAACCGGATTTTTGAATCTGGACACAGAGTACTGCATGTCCGACTCTGTGTCCGGATTCAAAAACCCAGTTTCGCGGCAGAGAGCGCAAAATGCTCACCGCCACTCACGGCCAGACAGCTTTCTCACCCATTCATTTGAGAGACTCCTGCAGGTTTCCGTCTCCTGCTCTGTTTTATGCAGGAAACGGAAACCTGCACAACGGAAAGCACAATGCAGATGTGAACGAGCCCTAAGAGGGTGATAATACTGTCATGACCAGTCCTAGAGCTTGTGGGGTATAGGCTTACCAGATTCTGATCTTTTTGCTAAAAGATAGACTATAACATATCCAGTTCAACACTTCACCAATCCCTGCTGCTGCTAGTGCAAGGGGGCAAAGTTTGGGGTCTGTGGGCAGGAGATGGAGGTTTCTCCTAGCCACTGTCCTAATGAAAGAGCCATGAGGCAGGGATCCGAACAGCAGGCTGCTGCACTTTTGGTTTGAATTGCACTACACTAGTAGAGCAACCCAGGCTTAGTTAATGTTTTCTCAAACTCTTATGGATATGGATGGCTTATAGGCCATCTTAATCCTAGGAAATTTAGGACATTATAAACATACGGGTTTTCTTTGTTCAATCTAACTCTGCAGTTTGTCTTGCTTTCCCACAGATACCAACAGATACATACCCTCATTTATGAAGGTACTAGCTGTTACCCGCGACTTCGTCTGCGGTGATTGTAGAAGTGGGTATATACAGGCGTGGGTAAGGTTTTCGTACTGTGTATAAGGTATGGGATATGAAATGTAACTTTGTATCTTGTTTTTGCCATAATTCAGAGAATACGTGAGACTTTTGTGTTGAAGTTCATTTGTATTTGAGCTGCTATACGGTGTTGTGAGAAACTTTACATAGTGACTTTGGGACAGAAGTATTTGAAGTTAACCCTTTCCCGCCGATGGCATTTTTAGATTTTCGTTTTTGACTCCCCTCCTTCTAAACCCCATAACTTTTTTATTTCTCCGCTCCCAGAGCCATATGAGGTCTTAATTTTTCCTGGGACAAATTTGTCTTCATGATGCCACCATTATTTATTCTATATAATGTACTGGGAAGCAGGGAAAAAATTCTGAATGGGGTGGATTTGAAGAAAAAATGCATTTCTGCGACTTTCTTACGGGCTTTGGTTTTATGGCGTTCACTGTGCAACCAAAATGACATGTCCCCTGTATTCTGTGTTTCGTTACAATTCCGGGGATACCAAATTTATATGGTTTTATTTACATTTTGACCCCTTAAAAAAAATCCAAAACTGTGTTAAAAAATTATTTTTTGAAAAGTCGCCATATTCTGACAGCCGCAACTTTTTTATACGTGCGTGTACAGGGATGTATAGGGCGTCTTTTTTTGCGGGGCCGGGTGTACTTTGTAGTTATACCATTTTCAGGAAATGTTATTGCTTTGATCACTTTTTATTAAATTTTTTATCAGAATCAAAACAGTGAAAAAATGGCGGTTTGGCACTTTTGACCATTTTTCCCGCTACGGCGTTTACTGAACAGGAAAAATATTTGTATCTCTTTGTAGAGCGGGCGATTTCTTATGCGGGGATACCTAACATGTATGTGTTTAACAGTATTTAACTACTTTTATATGTGTTCTAGGGAAAGGGGGGAGATTTGAATTTTTAATCCTTCTTATTAATTTTTTTTATATTTGTTTTACTTTTTGTAAACTTTTTTTTTTTTGCATTTATTAGACCACCTAGGGGTATTGACATGGGTGGGCGGTGTCGCGGATTGTCAAAGCGGTGGGGTCCGCAAACATGGCTGCTCCGGAGCGTTAAAGAGAGCCTCCTGGAGTATCGTTAAGGTGAGGGGCAAAGTGGTAAAGTCTATGTATATGAGATTGTGTGGGGTTAGGGGCGAGGCTGTAGAGGGCAATATGAATTTTGTTGCTTGCTATGGTCCAAAGTGTGTGAGATTGCAGAGATGGTGGTGTGAGTTTGGGTTTTGTGGGGTCCTGGCACAAACGTATGTGCGCTACTGTGACGAAAAGTAGCCTATTGCGCAATCGGGTGTATTAACTATGTTTGTGGAAAATTTCAGCCAAATCGGTGGAGCGGTTTTTCCGTGATTGAGAAACAAACATCCGAACATCCAAACTCACAAACCCACAAACTTTCACATTTATAATATTAATAGGATTATAATCCCTAGAGATAGGGAGGCGATACGCAAAGAGCTGGGTTCAAACTGAATGTTCCAAATGGATCAGTTTTTAATGAAACTGAAAAAATAGTGATTAGTCTTGGCCGAAGGAAAATGGCCACTGCCACTTGTACTGCACAGTAAAAATTCAGAAGAGACATGTGTCTTTTGAGTCACTGTGACAATTTGGTACCGTCTAAAAGTCTCTCAATCATTAGTCAGTGGTAGGTGGACACCTTACAGTGATTATTTCATTTACAGTATATAAGGTTGTGTGGGCCATAACACAAGGTATTTCAGTGATGGTGGAAGTAGGGGATGGATGTGTTATTCATCATTGCATGATACAGGGCACTGTGCACTGCAAAGTTTGCAACAGAGCTGGACAATATTAAGCATAGTAGAATTACAACGCAGTTTAGTAAGATGTAATCAATTGCAGGCAGATTAGTGATATAAATCATAGATGAGGTGAGGAATAATATCTTTGCTGTGTGAGCCTTACTGCAACAGTAATAGAGACAAACAAAGGACAGTTAACCCTTTCATCGTCAATAATCTAATTTTGTCAAAGTCAATCTGATTAATCTATATTTTACTGCCTGCCACTTATGCAGCCACAACTGCCATCACTCAACCAGACATGGCCTGGTCTATCATGTTATTCAATGACGTAGTGCCATGCATGTTGCCACAGTTACCATCACCGCCACCACCTAGCCAGACATATCGTGTGACCTGGTCCATCACATTCCACCATACTACACTGTTCCTGACACAGTGTTAATATAAAAAAAGCATAAACATTTTGATTTGACCTCTTCTCCCACAAAGAGATAATTTTATGTGACTTTTTTTTTAGAAAAGCACATATTTGTCTCCCAACTAACATCAAACATATAGGAATTAAAACTCAGGGTATGTTCATACATGCGCCCAGAGTACTCAGCCCAGAGTGTTGCAATGTATGCCTGAAAATAAGCAGAGAAAATTGTCCTGCATGGAAGACTTTTTCCTGCACCTGTTTTAGTTTTAAAACAATGGAAACCTATGGACGCCATTATAGTCCATCCATGAGTTACTGCTTTCCACCTTACATTGTTCTGATCCTCCAGCAGAACAATGGAGAAGTGACATTTTTGTGATCAAAAGGGGCTAATTTTTCTATAAAACCATTGATTTATGCAACATAACCACCACGTGGTGGTTACCCCAAAAAAGGGTAATTTTTGGAGTGCCCCAAACTACCTGAACCAAAAACAAAATTCATTTTGAGAGGTTCAACCATCTCTTATAATTTCCTTTGTTCATAGTACTCAAACTGCTTAGGAGATGTAAAAGCTCTTGTACAAGTTGTTTTCTGAATGCATATTTTAGCTCAACCTTGTCAAGTGTTATCTCCTCTCGCTTACACTGAATGACAATCATTATGTTAATTCGCATGAGTTAAAAACACAATGTATTCTTTATTCTAATTGTATGATGACTCATTATGCATTATAAAATTACATCACTATCAACTCCTGTCTTGAATGAAATGCATTTATTTAAGAAAACGTTACTTAAGGTACATGCTTAATAAAACAAACATGCTTGGAGAGTTGACATGCAAAGGTATTGTCAGGATTCTCTATCCGGCTGCTGCACCTGGGAAGCCTTTGCAGTTCTGGAGGCTTCCTGGCTTGGTCTAGTTAGCAGCTGAGGAGGCCTATATAACGCCACCCCCTCCTGACTCTGTAGGGCTTTGCATTACCATACCTATATTGACCCTTGGCTACGTTCTTAGATTCCTCTTTGTCTAGCGATTTTGTTCTGGTGTTCCCGTTTGGAATTGATTATTGGCTTTGTTTTCGGGACCCGTCCTCGTGTCATGATTTGGGTCTTGTCACCCTCTTCAGCTGCTAACCTGTGATTTGACATCCATTCTGTGATCTTTGCTCCTGTGAGTAGTGTGTGGATCTGGTGTTTGGTATCTGCTGCAGTGCATCTGTTTGTAGTACACTCATCTGTTTTGGTGACCATTCCGGTCTTCAGATTCAGGGAAAATCCATCTTGTCTTGCAAGGAGCTCTGGTGAAGGCGTCTGGCTTGCAGAGGTTTATTACATTCAGATTCATTTTCTACTGCTCACAGTTGTCATCCCATTTCTGCTGCTATTCTCCTAAATCCTGTACTTAATTTGTTGTTACCATGGCCTTGCATCTGAATCCTAACAGACATACATAGAAATCATGTTGCCCCAAAGCAAAAATGGTTTCTTCCTCCAAAAAACACCAGACAGGGTAAAAAAGGACAGTGACTGTACAAATAATATATTTTCTCAGAAAAATTTTAATTAATATCTTTAAAGAATAAAAAATGAAAAAGAAAAAAAAATCAGCAATAATTATAACATGGTGTGTTTACCTTCGCCTACAGAGACCACAGCTGACAGTCAGAATAATGTAACCCTCTTAGATACATATGTCTCCATACTCCTTTATTTGACTGTATACTGACCTATTGTTAATTTTTCGTTAAAGGGGGGCCATCTCTGTATCGCGACTGTATCACAAATCTCAGTAAACATAGTAGCGAGAAAGGGTTTATGATGCTTGCATTGTGAGATCTGCAGTCCCCCCTCCATGGAAGGACCCCATTGCAGTTGCCCAGCCTGCCCATATAGTAGGTAAACCATTGGTAACTCAACCTCTTTATTCTTCTATATTAATAAAATGCAATTGAAATATATATTGGTTCTGTAGTTTAAGCCACATTTTTTCACAGCTATAGAAACATTGTGATGAATTCTTGATAGACTAAAAATGGAATGCATCCATTTGTTATCCATTATTTTCCTCATCTCAATGGCATTTGCCATGCACCATGAGAACAAATGTATCACAAGACAATTCATCTGTGTTTATCAGACCTTTATCAGTGTGAAGCAAGACAAAAAGAAGCAGTTTGTCATTCAGGCAATGCTCTAACATTAACAGTAAAGATTGTGTCATTTCGAGTTTTTCCTTCATACGCTTGAAGAGCAAATGTTAATGTCTGAGGTGTTGTGTCTCAGATAATTCAAATGGTGTTTGATAGGTACTTGTAATTATCATATGTCAATCCGCAAAGTTGGTTTGAAAAATTTGACCTTGTGGCTTATTCAGATTCCATGAACTGAAAGCTGACAGGATACGTGCACATGATCCTTAATAATCAAGGAAGCAAAGCACTTTGAGCAGTGACTTGGATGAAGAGGAAGATTAAAAATGGTTACAGAGTTCCGCCTGAGTTATTAGCTGTCAGTATGCTGTAAACATGACTAACGAATAATGGAATTAGGTTAGCTGAGCAGAAATCATTTAGATGAGCCAAATATTTCTCCCCCATCATTAAATGTATCCTCGAAGAGGATTACATTTCTGTGTATGATTTCAGGCGATAGAGTGGGCTAAAACAACGATAAAAATAACAATGTCTTGAGAAGTGCTTTAGGGTCGGAATGAAGATATAATATGCATATAAAAAGGAGTGTAAAATAATGGCTTTCTTGTAGAGATTCGATCCATTTTTAATTTGCTATCTGTATTGAAAATAAGATCAAAGTGGCAGTCGCCGGTGTGTTTTATAACAGGATGATCTACTTACATTAACTCAGGTTAACAGTTTGGTGCACATCTTATTCCAAGAGTTGACCTATGGTAAGTAATTCATTCTCTCATCAACAAGTCTTTGCAGTGTTTTATTTCTCCTTTTCTCACAAAATATACATATGTACTAGCTCTGAGCCTTAGCATTGGAATTCATGATGTTCCTTTATTCACTTGAAGCATGAAAAGATATATTACTATGATTGAATACAGACAAGCCTCAATAAAATACAAGTGATAAAAAATAATGTAGAGTATAAGGGATACATTCTAGCTGGAGAAAGATGTTTTTAGGAACCACTGCAGAAATTGGAGGTTTTTGGTTTAAAAAGGCTATATTGAAGCACCCTATCATTGAATAGAGGGAACCTATTGTGAAGAATCACTTCTATAAACCATAGAGTAGCTACAAAAAAAACTATCTTGCTCTGGAGCACCCAACATACCTTACATGTGTAATACTGAATGGGGTATCCAGGAGTATCCAGGATAAATGGAAAACCCAGACATGGTAGGATTAGTGTAAAATAAAAGAGATTATACTTACCAAAATGTGGCTCTTTGTTCAGGTGACATGACTCCCACATTCCCTCCGGTGCCAGAGTGCTCGGGAGGTGCAGAGGATCTAATTCCTGCTGGTAAGTTCACACAGGGTTTTTTGGTCAGGGATTTGAGGCCATAATCACCAAAAAGACGGCTCCCATTTAAATCAATGGTCTTTTTTCAAAGGTCTTTTTTCAGGGAGCCGTTTCTTCCCACTCCCGGAAAAAAGAAGCAAGATGCTCATTCTTCAGGCCGAGTTGCCTCGCGATTTGGCCTGAAGAAACTCCCTTCTCCGGACTAGGCCCATTCATTGGGCCTAATTCAGAGCAGAGTACGCAGCTGGATGCCGGTGCAGTGCACCGGCTTTCAGTCGCGGCTACGAAGTTTTTGAATCGGAACCTGAGACCGTGTGAACTTACCCTAATAGTAATGTCACTGCTGATACATCATCATTACCTCACATATGACAGCTGGGGCATGTGATTGGTCACAGGAACATTACAAGTTACAGGCCTGACCCCGAACAAAGGAATGGGGATAGGAGAATATCACTTTTTTTAATTTACACACCCCTGGCATCCCCAGTGTTTTCCATTTATGCTTGAAAACCCTTTGATGGAATTCTACTTCCAGATTTGTCCAAAAGCAGCTATTAGCAGTGGTGTGAATGGCGGCTTCTTTAAAAATATTTTCCAGTTTCCAGAAATAAGCTTTTATTACTTTATGCAAATAAGCTACATTATGAACAAAAGGTTTACCTGAGCCTTTTAAAGGAATCTTTAATGCATTGCACTAAACACCACTGCTAAAAGCTGCATATGGACAGATATAGGAATAGTCTCAAGAGTGACTGTAACAGTCATGAGAATAATATGTAGCCTGTGGTCATGTGATCATTTTAACCTATTTTCTGCTTTTGGTATAATTTTAGTACAATACTGTACACTGTAGTAAACGTCCGTAATCCACATAGTTCTGTAGGACAATATTAAAGTCTAGTCTGAAATAATATTCACTGCAGGTGCAAATAATATGTTATAATAAAATCAAGCATGATGGTCTGTCTCATTCATGAACCTACCATGAAATCTATCTTATCACTATTTGGTATCAAGATTTGGCTCATCTGTATTTTGAATGTATTTTTTTCTTGCAGAACATATGTTAACTGTTCAGAATATTAACTATTTTATACCCAAGACTATTTTTTTCCCAAATTGGCACTGATTCAAAACTCAGCATTTAAACCATAGCTGCAATTCCGCATAACAGAACAGAACCCATCTAAAGTGTTTGACCTCTAAACGATGAGCAATGACCTTAGTGTGTCAAGACAGTATTTCAGGGCTTCTCAGGCTGTGCGGTGGGTCTTACTGGTAAGTTGCTCCCAATTTGTTCATAAGGCACAGAGAGAGAGGTAGTTTTAAAAGAAGCAATCACACAAGTACGTAGTACAGACGTAGAAGGATTAACTTAACAATAATGTGTTTTCTACACACTGGCACAGAACTTTTACTTAACCTATTTAATGGCTTTTATTGTGTTCTGCGATAAAATGCTTTTATTCCCAAATTGTCATCCAGCAATATAGGCCCTGACGTAATAGTAGTGCTATTTACAATGTAATAAAAAGGATTATAATAAACCTTAGATTTTATTGGTACTCCATAACAATAGTGAATTATATGTAGATGTTTAAAAGCCACCAACAGGATTCTGTAACCCTGTGCGACACATCTGTATGTACAGATCTCTCCGCTGCTGCAGTAGTGACCTTATACAACATCATTTAGATGCCACATAAATGTCAGTATTGCTTCTTTATTCACAACAGCTTGTAGACACAAGTTCAGCTTATAGTTGGTCACAGAACCTCAAATGCATTTAAAAACACTGATAACATTTGACCCCCCACTCCCCTTTATTTCACCACTAACTGTGGGGTCCTCATGAGCTTCCTTGCCATACAAGCATCTTTGTATAGACTATGATAGTCTATACTATATATATAGATGAAGATGATCACAATGCATGGTTTAGTAGCATACAGTAACTATTTGTAGGCTTACACAAAAATTGCAACAGCAATGTGCCAGTGGCAAGAGCATTGCTGCTATGCCTACTGAATGGAGGAATATATATAACAAGGTTCATAGCACACATTTTGTCAAATTACGGGAGCCTATCTGCTAATAATAATGATTCACTTCTCTATGAGTGTTGGCCTGCAAATATATTCAGGATATGTGTAGTTCATCCATATTATACTTACTCTACACTACAAAGGCTCATCTCCTTCTGTGCCTTGATTTCCAAAGGAATTCAGGAGGTCATCAAAATGTGATGCAAAAACCTAGTTTGCATATATTTATATAAACAGTTGGCATAGGAGATTGCAGTTACAATTTTTGAATTTCC
Source organism: Leptodactylus fuscus (assembly GCF_031893055.1). Taxonomy (NCBI): domain Eukaryota; kingdom Metazoa; phylum Chordata; class Amphibia; order Anura; family Leptodactylidae; genus Leptodactylus; species Leptodactylus fuscus. The sequence continues at coordinate 113,530,738 of NC_134268.1, forward strand.
AGTGTAGACATGACAACGTTGACATGCAGTTATTGTTCTTATGTAGAGATGAGCGAACAGTAAAATGTTCAAGGTTCGATTTTCGTTTCGAGTAGCCCCTCAATATTCGATTACTCGAATCGAATATCGAACCCTATTATAGTCTATGGGGGAAAATGCTCGTTTCAGGGGTAGGCAACATTCGATCAAATTATACTTACCAAGTCCACGAGTGAGGGTCGGGCTGGATCCTCTGAGCAGTCTTCTCCTTGCAGCGTCCCCGCGGCATCTTCCGGCTCTTCACTCACTCTGCCAGGCATCGGGCCTGGGCATAGCCGACTGCGCATGCCCGCACTACAAGCGGACATGCGCAGTCGGCTCTGCCCAGGCCCGATGCCTGGCAGAGTGAATGAAGAGCCGGAAGACGCCGCGGGGAAGCTGCACGGAGAAGACTTCTAAAGGTAGGAGAAGAACCAGCGTTGATTGGCCGACTGTATAGCATTCGGCCAATCAATGCTGGTTCTGCATCAAACTTTTCCATTCGAATAGCGAATGGTACTCGATCGAGTACGAGTATTTCGAAAACCGTAGTATTCAATCGAATACCTACTCGATCGAGTACTACTCGCTCATTTCTATTCTTATGGTTAGACAATGCTGATTATTTTTGTGTGTTTGTTGCAGTTATGGGCTTGTTTTAAGGGAATTTGTCATCTCTTCCAAGCAAAGTCAACTATCCCTACTACACCTATTACAAAGCACATTAGAGTGATAAACATCACGCCTTTGTTATGTATGTTAATTTTTTATGTTTGGAGAAAAATAACTTTAGAGTCTTAAACAAATGAAGCAGTTTGTGTGCTTATGGTGGGTCTACAGTTTCCTAGAGTACTGCTCTTCCTGCTCAGACCATTAACATCTCCTTCCTGTGCCACCCCATGCAGTGAGAGTTGATTCCTCCACTGCCATGACATGAGTAATCTTACATGAGCAGCAAAAGCAGTATATATATATATATATATATATATATATATATATATATATATATATATATTGTCAGGGTCTGGGGTTGCTAGGTTGGGTGGCATAGACACACAAGTCCAGATTTTTAGTCCAAAAAGGTAGAGTTTCATTTTCACTCTAAAAAAAAAACAGTGCAGCAATAAAAGAAAATAATACAAAATAAATACCTGCCCGGCTAGGCTCTAACTCAACATAGGCTACCTCACCTAAAATAGCAGACTCAACAGTAGGTTGCATCAACCAAGATAGCTCCAACAGTCTGACCTTCCTGCTGGCTGTCCTGCCAAGCTCTGTCCAAGGTCTTGCTTCTGGAGCTGACCTATTAAGCCTCATTGATGAGGAGAACTCACAGCAGCTGAGATGCTGCAGAAACAATCACAAGGTGTGGACTGGAGGGGGGGGGGGGGGGTGGAATAAAAGGTCAAACTGCCAACCTACCTGCCATTCCTAAAAAATCCAGCCCAATACTGAGAATTTAACAAAATGATCAGCAGACGAAAGTCTGCTGAGAACAATTCATTCCTGGACTTTCTCTCATCTCGCCCATCTGAGTAGTCTGGGTGAGATGTACAAAACCTCCATTATTTTGCCAGTCATCGGCTTACTCTCTCTCTCTCTCTCTCTCTCTCTCTCTCTCTCTCAAATATATATATATATATATATATATATATATATATATGCATGAGGGAAAGGATAAGGGAAAGGGAAAACATCAGGGGGGAAGGTAAAGCGACCAGCAACCTTTAAATGGGGGAAGAGAGTAGGAAACAGGATAGTGTCTCCTGATCAAGAGGAAAAAAGGTGAAATCAGACGATTCCTGGGACGTTACCTAAGGCTGCCAGAGAATGTAGAAATTAGAGGGATTGGGGAATCCTCTGCAACCAGGGCCTCCATTCTCCTTATAAGGAGAAGCTCCTGTAGAAATTCAACCAGGGATAACTGAAAGGAGGGCCAGTTGGTGAGTTGCTGCAATGGTGTGGCCACACGCCATGTTATACAGGGCAAACACAGCCACCCAAAAGGGCCTAAGAGCATCACATTCCCACCAGATGTGGTATAGGGTACATTTCTCAGTGAGAGCAGATCGGCCTCAATTGTGCCTGTCGTCACCGCGGTAGCGCCAAGTTTTTTCCTTATATATTTAATATGTAATGAAAAGCTGAGAAAAAATGTAGCAAAAATACAATGCAATGTTTTTGCAGTGTTATGTTGGCCCTTAGCCTAAGGGTGAGTTTAAAATATTAAACAAATCTTTGGCAACTTGTGATAGCCAGACACAATCTTGTTCTCCTACTGATGCTATGAGGCTTATGTGCATTATGTTAACATCTTGTTGTAAACAAGTAGATTGACTGTAACAGTTTTCAATACTTATTTTATAGGGTTTATTATCTACATATTGTTTTAGGCTATGTTCACATCTGTGTCGGAGTCTCTGGACTTTTCTCTCTGCTACTTTCTGTATGAAATTGTATGAATGTTTTAGTGGACTGGCTCTCAGTTGGTCAGGTACCCCAGCAGACCCAAATGGTGGAGAGCCCGGTGAAGATGTGTACCTAGCCTTACAATTGTCTTTTTCAAAGAATTAGTAGTTTTTTGCCTTTTTGACTGTGCATCATGCTTATATATTATTTCATTGAACAATGCAAATAAAAAAAAATGAAAGATGAAAAAAAATCAACTCAGTTTGCTGTTGGTTTGTTTGTATTACAGTACATTGCACAGGGAGATCCCAGCTTCAAGTCCCCTTAAGGGTAAAAACACACAGAAACACTTTGTAAAAACACACAAAAAAACTAACAAATAATAAAAACACCTTTATATTTCAATAATATATGTAAACAAAAAAAAATTAAACGTTAGGTTTCCCAAAAATTGCAAAAATTAAAATAGCATTAATTATCACATACAGTGAACGCTGTAAAATAATATATATACTGCAATGTGCAAATGAACATATTTTGGTCACTTTGAAAAACTGATCAGAAAGTCATACATGCCAAAAATTGGTACCAATAAAAAGTACAACTTGCCCCCCACAAATAAAGTACAGTAAAGTAAAAAAAAGTTATAGACGTCAGAATACGGTGACCCCAGGAAGATCATTTATTTTCAAAAAGTGATGTTTTATTTGTAAATGCGGTAACACTTAATAAAAACCAATACAAATCTGGTATTGTTGTAATCATAATGACCTGCAGGGCAAAGCTGCCATGTCGTTTTTAATGCAGCGTGAACACAGTAAAAACAAACTGCAAAACATTATGATACAATTGTGAGTTATTTCAGATGGACCACCCAAAAAAAAAAAAAAAAAGGCGCCAAGCATTAACGTACTAACTACCCAGCATCGCTAAGAGTTAGGGGTGTGCATTCTGAAACCCATAACTTAGACCATAATTCCATAACTGATTAACAATTGTTTTGTATATGACTTTTAAATTTTTATATTCATTTTTAGGTTCAAGTGACACAAAACTTTAACTTTGATTAACCGTCATTTTCTATGAAATTCACCATGTGAACTAATATAAAAAACAAAAAAAACTTTGCAAGTCTTCAGTAGGTGATACCTTTTTTAATGGCTAACTCATAATGATGACAGAATATGACGTTTCGAAGCTTTCCTCTGAGCTTCTTCTTCAGATATAACTAAAAAACACTTTCTAGAGGCTGCATATTTATGTACAACAGGACACATAGGGATAGGATTACAGGAGGGAGGGGGGAAGAGGCTTATTACTATATACTTATAACAACAAACAATCAATTGCCAGATCCCCCAGTTCTTATCTTAATGGCTGTCTTAATGATGTGTATAAAAAGACATAAACCTCATAAAATTCATCCTCACTCACAATTACTTCTCCTTTGGTGACTGCATCTATTTACAACGGAACCGGCACCGCAATGGGGAGCAAAATGGCGCCACAGTACGCTAATCTCTTCATGGCCGTTGTAAATAGATGCAGTAACCAAAGGAGAAGTAATTGTGAGTGAGGATGAATTTTGTCAGTTTCACCACCGATTCAGCGTTCATACCTCGCTTTTCCATGAAAAACTGGCAGGCATTTCCATGTGGACAGAAGAGGTGCAAAACCTGCCCGCACATACTGACCACTGACAGGATAGAGATACCAAACTCTAACAGGGAATATAAAATCCCAGGTACGTTCACCTGTAACACACCTAATGTGGTGTATTTGATCATTTGCACCAAATGTTCCACTGAAAATCTGTATGTTGGAGAGACTGGACAGAGACTCAGAATGAGAATTAATTCACATCGCCATACAATCAAACAACAGAGAACTGATCTTCCCGTGCCAAATCATTTTTGCCAGGAAGATCATAATATCACCAATGACATGAAAATTTTGATCTTAAAAGGGAACTTTAAATCAAGGAAACAGCGACTGATTTATGAGTACAAGGCCAAGACCCTATTCCAGACGTTGGACAATGGGATGAACATCTCACGTGGGTTTATGTCTTTTTATACACATCATTAAGACAGCCATTAAGATAAGAACTGGGGGATCTGGCAATTGATTGTTTGTTGTTATAAGTATATAGTAATAAGCCTCTTCCCCCCTCCCTCCTGTAATCCTATCCCTATGTGTCCTGTTGTACATAAATATGCAGCCTCTAGAAAGTGTTTTTTAGTTATATCTGAAGAAGAAGCTCAGAGGAAAGCTTCGAAACGTCATATTCTGTCATCATTATGAGTTATCCATTAAAAAAGGTATCACCTACTGAAGACTTGCAAAGTTTTTTTTTGTTTTTTATATTTTATAACCACTGGCTAACACGGTACCAAAACAAACATTTTCCTTTTACCATGTGAACTAAATAATACATAACATAGTTTGTAGGGATTGTTGAATTTGTGGTCAAGCCAAAAGTATATGATTTTGTATATTCAAATAAGTTTGAACAAAAAAAAAATAATAAAAATTTTGGATATTTTTGTATTTTTACCACTGACTCTCTGATTCTTGCTTTTCTGACCTCCATTCTCCCCTCTATCCTTGTTTTACTCACTAGAGGACAGCTCCCTCTTCTATAGGTTTTTCTTTTATGCCTTTGTACACGTTACTATTACTGAAAAGCTCTGCTGTGCCCCCCCTTACTGTTTGTCCAACTTGTCTTGTTCCCCTACTAGTTCCTTACCTATACCCCTATCCCCCCATTCGTCTTATACAGATTTTGTTTCACCAAATCTTGTTCTGTACTTCATCAACAACAAGTATTAAATATCCATCAATGTATATCACATACCAGCGGTAATTATTTCAGTTTCTATTAATTAAATCATGAATTTACATGCTACTGATACCTTTTAGTAATTACTAAAAGGTATTAGTAGCATGTAAATTCATGATTCAAAATTCATGTGTAATTCATGTAGAAACAGTCAATTTCAAAGAATCAATATGCGATAAGTCCTAAGGCAATAAATATTACTATAGTATAGCAAAGATTATTTAATTTTATAGTACACTAATGTAAAAGATTATTCTCTGAATCCATTGTTTTTTTTCTGTAGTTCTCTAGAAGATTTGATAATGTGTATCTCTACTGAAAAGAATCTGAAAAATTATGAACATGAAAAAACATATATGTGATAGATCAAGTGTTTCAAAAGGCATTATGATTTCCTGCTGGGATGGGAATTGTTATTACTGAATGTTCTGTTCTCATAAGACTAGGCCGTTTTCTTTGGAGCTTCTGTATATTAGGATTTAGCGACATCTCTAAATATATAGAACCTTAGAATATATTCATGAAAAAGTTATCAAGTAACAGAACTTAGAAAAGTTTAACACTTTTACTTTTCTCTAATATACAATGTCCCATGTGACATATATTAAACCTTAGTTTTTGCAACTGCCAGGTATAAAAAGTATACATGTACTTGTAGACCAATACATCCAATTGTAGATCAATTTTAAGTGTAATTGTTGTTTCACTTCTGTCCCCTTATTTATAGTGAGGGATTTACTGAACATTTTTTTTTAATGGACTTTATTAACCTATTGTTTTTTCTTATATTCTAAACTTCTCACTAGCATTGCCTTAACTAAGCATTCCATATGTACCTTTCATTTCCATTATATACATAAGTGATATAGGGTATCACTTAGCTCTTTCACTGCCGAGGGTCTCTGGAAATTTAGCATCTTTGTTACCTGGAGGTTTTTCACAGTTTGAGATGGACAAATCAAAGCTAAATTGCAACATTTAAAAAAATCATCCAACACCCCCCCCCCATACCTATATATTTTCTTAAAGTAGACACCTGCAGCATTGTCAGAATGCCACTTGGTACTGTATGCGAAAAGGAACCTTCATGTGATTTTTATATAAAATGAATGTTTTATTTAAAAAATGTAAATAAATGTATATAGTTGGTAAAAGTGGAAAACAAACAATAAATTATATGTAGAGATGAGCGAACAGTGTTCTATCGAACACATGTTCGATCAGATGTCAGGGTGTTCGCCATGTTCGAATCGAATCGAACACCGCGTGGTAAAGTGCGCCAAAATTCGATTCCCCTCCCACCTTCCCTGTCGCCTTTTTTGCACCAATAACAGCGCAGGGGAGGTGGGACAGGAACTACGACAACGGGGGCATTGAAAAAAATTGGAAAAAGTCATTGGCTGCCGAAATCAGGTGACCTCCATTTTAGACGAATAGTGGATTTCAAATCCGGGTCATATGAGAATGTGAACTTTGTGACTATGAGACAGGGATAGCTGTACAGGCAGGGATAGCTAGGGATAACCTTTATTTATGGGGGAATGTTATTAAAAATAACTTTTTGGGGCTCTATCGGGTGTGTAATTGTGATTTTTGTGAGATAAACTTTTTCCCATAGGGATGCATTGGCCAGCGCTGATTGGCCGAATTCCGTACTTTGGCCAATCAGCGCTGGCTCTGCTGGAGGAGGCGGAGTCTAAGATCGCTCAATAGAATGCATTGGCCAGTGCTGATTGAAGCAGAGCTGAATCTGTGTGCTTAGTTCAACTACTCGACCGGCGTAGTTGAGCTAAACACACACATTCAGCACTGCTTCATCACGCCAATAGAATGCATTGGCCAGTGCTGATTGAAGAAGAGCTGAATCTGTGTGCTTAGTTCAACTACTCCACTGGCGTAGTTGAGCTAAACACACACATTCAGCACTGCTTCATCACGCCAATAGAATGCATTGGTCAGTGCTGATTGAAGCAGAGCTGAATCTGTGTGCTTAGTTCAACTACTCCACCGGCGTAGTTGAGCTAAACACACATTCAGCACTGCTTCATCACGCCAATAGAATGCACTGGCCAGCTCTGATTGGCCAGAGTACGGAATTCGGCCAATCAGCGCTGGCTCTGCTGGAGGAGGCGGAGTCTAAGATTGCTCCACACCAGTCTCCATTCTGGTCCGACCTTAGACTCCGCCTCCTCCAGCAGAGCCAGCGCTGATTGGCCGAATTCCATACTCTGGCCAATCAGCACTGGCTAATGCATTGTATTGGCGTGATGAAGCAGTGCTGAATGTGTGTGTTTTCGCTCAACTACACCGGTGGAGTAGTTGAGCTAAGCACACAGATTCAGCTCTGCTTCAATCAGCGCTGGCCAATGCATTCTATTAGCTTGATGAAGCAGAGTGTGCACAAGGGTTCAAGCGCACCCTCGGCTCTGATGTAGTAGAGCCGAGGCTGCACAAGGGTTCAAGCGCACCCTCGGCTCTGATGTAGCAGAGCCGAGGCTGCACAAGGGTTCAAGCGCACCCTCGGCTCTGATGTAGCAGAGCCGAGGCTGCACAAGGGTTCAAGCGCACCCTCGGCTCTGATGTATCAGAGCCGAGGGTGCACAAGGGTTCAAGTGCACCCTCGGCTCTGCTACATCAGAGCCGAGGGTGCGCTTGAACCCTTGTGCAGCCTCGGCTCTGCTACATCAGAGCCGAGGGTGCGCTTGAACCCTTGTGCACACTCTGCTTCATCAAGCTAATAGAATGCATTGGCCAGTGCTGATTGAAGCAGAGCTGAATCTGTGTGCTTAGCTCAACTACTCCACCGGTGTAATTGAGCTAAACACACACATTCAGCACTGCTTCATCACGCCAATAGAATGCATTGGCCAGCACTGATTGGCCAGAGTACGGAATTCGGCCAATCAGCGCTGGCTCTGCTGGAGGAGGCAGAGTCTAAGGTCGGACCAGAATGGAGACTGGTGTGGAGCGATCTTAGACTCTGCCTCCTCCAGCAGAGCCAGCGCTGATTGGTCGAGTTCCGTACTCTGGCCAATCAGCGCTGGCCAATGCATTCTATTAGCCCGATGAAGTAGAGCTGAATGTGTGTGCTTAGCACACACATTCATCTCTACTTCATCGGGCTAATAGAATGCATTGGCCAATCAGCGCTGGCCAATGCATTCTATTAGCGTGAACTGAGTTTGCACAGGGGTTCTAGTGCACCCTCGGCTCTGCTACATCAGATTGCTACATCTGATGTAGCAGTGCCGAGTGTGCATCAGATGTGTAGTTGAGCAGAACTGGCTCAGCACTGCTAAGTCTCTGCATTCGCATAGGAATGCATTGGCCAGCCTTCGGCCAATCAGCGCTGGCTCTGCTGGAGGAGGTGGAGTCTAAGGTCGGACCTGAATGGAGACTGGTGTGGAGCGATCTTAGACTCCGCCTCCTCCAGCAGAGCCAGCGCTGATTGGTCGAATTCCGTACTCTGGCCAATCAGCACTGGCCAATGCATTTCTATGGGGAAAAGTTAGCTTGCGAAAATCGCAAGCTGACAGGGATTTCCATGAAATAAAGTGACTTTTATGCCCCCAGACATGCTTCCCCTGCTGTCCCAGTGTCATTCCAGGGTGTTGGTGTCATTTCCTGGGGTGTCATAGTGGACTTGGTGACCCTCCAGACACGGATTTGGGTTTCCCCCTTAACGAGTATATGTTCCCCATAGACTATAATGGGGTTCGAAACCCATTCGAACACTCGAACAGTGAGCGGCTGTTCGAATCGAATTTCGAACCTCGAACATTTTAGTGTTCGCTCATCTCTAATTATATGCACAAAACCTCCTAAAAATAAGAGGTCAACATGTGCAGAGTTCATTCATATCACTATGGTCTACACCCGCATGCACATGTCTTCATAAAATCTCTAGAACTGGAAGGAACAAAAATTGGCTTTGAAGCTGGAAATGTTAAAAAAGTATCATCCTATAAAATGTAGGGATTACACACCATGAAAAGTAAGTGAACCCATAATCCCTATATATTATTTGAAATTAAACAACCTGAAGGTTACATATGTCTCAATAGGTTATCAATAGCCACATCCACCTTCATGCAACTTTGTGACAAACACAAATAATTTTTTTGAAAAAATGCACTAAAACACATATTTGCACCTAAAACTCTTGTTCAATCTCACATTCATATACAAAATACATTTAAAATAATAGCTTGTGTAGACAATGTATATATATATATATACTATATGTACCGCAAAAATCAACTACAACAAGAGCTCGGAGTCCCAAAAACAATGATACAGAAGACAGGCAGGATTTTGCTGTTATTCACTAATATGTTAAAAATCTATACTGCACCTAGCAAACTGTGACTGTGATACCAAAATCTAACTTTTTTGAGATTACACAGCATACCGTATATAAAAACACAATTTAATAATTCATATATACAAGCACCTTCATGAAACTTTGCGGCAAACAGAGATTGCTAGCAAAAATTGCAGAAAAAAAAATCAAATTTGCCACTAAAGTGCGGCTCAAGCAATCCCTTTCTGCAAACATAATGTACTGTCCATAAAACTGCAATATGTGAGGAGTTCATACATACCACACATGTATATATTTACAGGAGCGGGTGTTAAAGAAACGTCAAAATCGCAGAAATTTGCCTATTTTGCGCATGCAAATTAAATAGGACTTTACATAAAAATCTTATTTTCTATCCCCCTATAAAAATTTTAGCAACTTATATGTTCATCTCTAGTGATAATCGTTATTACTATTATTTTAGCGTGTAACGGACATCGCTAGAGATGTATTTTACCGTAGAAAGCTCAGGTATGGAAAGGACAGGGATTAGGTGAAATGTAAACTTTATTCATGACTTTGTGTATGTGATGTGTGTTTGGTGCGACTTTTATTTTGGCGCTGAGACCTGGACAGTGGTAAATGTCTGGGTGACAGCACCAATAAACTTCCTAGTTATGTTCAGAGGGTATTACATAAGGATACCCTACTAGTAAGGCTCGGTGGGGGGGGGGGATTACATTACACCTGTATGTGACAATCTGAGTGCAACAGTACAGTATTCTCTCTTATTGACAGGAGAGGGGGTAACAAGGACTGAAGTCCCTGCTACCCCCTCCTGGGGTCATGTACAGGTTATGCATAGAGATGACAAGGATTCATCACCTCTGTGCAGGCTGCAGGGCTCCTCCTCCTCCCTCCCCTTCCTATTACATTTCACAAGATGCTTCCTGGGACAGGAAGGGGGGGGGGCACTTCAGAGTCCTATATCTCAGGACTCGTTTGAGATATGAAGATAATTTTAGATTCATTTTACAGATGAGAAACTCATCTCTCCTACACATATATGGTCTCCCTTACTTGCCCTTATGGCTGGACATGCTGAAATATGTATCACAAGATTAGCTACTTTTTTCAATGCAACATGATTTGTGACAAGTTATCACATAGTCATTTGCTAACTACCCTATATGTATCTATCTGTGGGGGAAGTTAATTGCAGCTTTTCAAGGCCCTCTGCTGCTGCCTCCAGGATGTACTGTAGCTGACCCTGAAGAGCGTTCATCAGCATTGTGACATAAGTGTAGCACCTCCCAGAGGAGGCAGCGGAGGGCAGCCAGGACAGGAGCATGGAAAGGTGAGTAAAAATTATCATCCGCTGCTTATTGCAATAACACAATAAGTAGCTGTCAATTTAAAAAAATATTGCCACTCCAATTTATTCCATGAGGGGACTCCTGAGGCCATGGAAGATGTGCCCTGACTCCATCTACCAAAGAGAGAAATTGCTTAGACCATGAAATAACCACTGGAATTTGGGCAAGAGAGAGCCAAAATAGCCACCAGATCTGCATATGTCCAGACCTGGTTTACTAAGCCCAGGATCCACCAGTAGGTGAAGAGTGTGTGAAATACTGCCACTCTTGCCACAAAGTGGACTTTCTTACTGAAAAAGATTGGACCTTCATGTTGATTTGACACGCGACTATTATGAACTTGAAGCAAAGATGCTATATATTGAACCACTTAACTGCCACAAGGTCTCCTGCCTCTTTAACACACTTAGAATCAAGGTCACCCACCAAACTTCTGTCCGGAGACCATCACAATAGTGTGCCCAGGGAACCTAAAACACCATCATAACTATAGGATTCCCTGTTCCCTCAAGTAGGCAGCATTTGCCTGAGAGCTAGTTTTGACTACCTCATGGCATTCATATTTTTATTGTGCAGTAATTCTTCTACAATTTTAATGATGCTTTTACTATTAGGCCATGTTCAGACTAACCTTCTTTTATTAGCTACACAAAGCTTTGACAGAGGAAGCATAAACATTTTAGAGACAGATTTTTTCATTCTGACCAGGCCAGTTATAATATAGGAAATTCATGTAACATTCAGACAAGTTCCTAAGCCCTCCAGTGATTCACAGTGCAAAGCAGATCAGCATGGAGAATGGCAAGCTATCATTTAAGGTTCAGCAACCGATAAAAATTAAGTTGTTTGCTATATAACCATAGTAAGAAGCATGGCTGCAGACAACAGCTTAGCAGTATAAAAGAAGCATTGTAGAGAGAAAGATAGACGGTAACACTAAGTTGGAGCACAACTTAGTGCTGGCACAATGAAATGGGATGTTCATATTAAAATAAGTCTCTCTAGGCAGTTTACTGTATGTCTAATACACGGCTAGCATTATCAATAAAAACTGGATATATTAAGGTATTATTCAGACCCACATATGGGTGCTGAAATATATCAGGCATATGTAATGCAAGCTGTAACATATGTAATAAATTGATACGGATGCCTAAGCACAATGACATAACTTGAAATCAAACTGAAGTGTATTTGGCATTTGATGTACTTGACTGAGGTATATGCTAACTTAAGCTTACTGAAGCTATAAAATACCCTTTGCTTAGTAGTTAGTCTTTATTCACATATCTGCATTTTGTGGATGTGTGATTTCCATGATATTCAAAGACAGTACCCCAAGGTTGATTTGTTTTTCACATGTGTGAGAAGTAGATCAATTTTTCTTTCATTTTCTACACTTTCTATGTCTCTGGGTCTTTGACTAATGAATGGCATGCGGATGCGATTGGGTTGTTTTGTGGTTTTGGGGTTTTTTTTTTTTTGGTCTTTTCACAGTCCCATCCACTTTCATTTGTGTGATGGATCAGCCTCAATTAAAAAAACAAACCTACTGCCGATTTTTTTCTTGGTCAGTAAAAGAAAAACATGGATGTCTGTATAAGTACATTGAAATGAATAGATACATATGCCATCCATGAAAAATGTGAATGGCATACTTACATAAAATGTAAACAAAGACCTTGCTTACGTCAACATAGGAAACACAATTTATTGCCTGTCTTCCTAGGAAATCTTGCCACAGTGAGGCAAAACGTTTAACCATTTCAACATTATTGTGCTTCATAAAATTATTTACTGATCAAGGTTAGCCAAGCTGTACTTTAAGTACTAACAGTGAGAGAGACTAAAGATATTGACACCTCCTAACATACTTGCAATGACTATTATAAGAGTGCAATGCCTAGACCAGTGATGGCGAACCTTTTAGAGACCGAGTGCCCATACTGCAACCCAAAACACACTATTTTATTACAAAGTGCCAACAAGACAATTTAATCTCAATACTCTTGCGGATACAGAACTTTCATTGATACAAACAACTTTGTACTGAGGGGTAAAAATTTTGCATATGGCATAATGTTGAACAATTAATGTTCACTATTTACATCGAACAGGATCTGTTTTATAATGACCGTTCTAGGTTATTGCGGCCTGTACTAATATCACATGTCTGCTATAAAACAGATGTGAAAGGTGTGGTATAAATAGTGAAGGCCCCCACAGAGTACAATTTGCTCCACAGTGGACTACACAGAGTACAATTTGCTCCACAGTTGTTCCCATACAATACAATATGTGCCCTAGTGGCCACCAAACAATATAATCTGCTACACACTGGCCCGCACACAGTATAATCTGCTTACAAGTGGTTCCCACACAGAATAATCTCCTCCCAAGTGGCACCTACACAGTATAATCTGCTCCTGTACCTGCACTCCCATGAAGAGCTGCCGGATGATCTCCTTGTTCCACTGCAGAGCAGGCACTGACAAATTACATCATCACATGTACATCTAATCTAAGGTCATAATTTGCTGTCACTGTAAGCCGCAAAACTGAAAATCTGTGGCCTACATTGACAGATTTTAGTTGTACTGTATGTGCATTTACCTGAAAAATATAACTGCATATATCCCATTAGTGATTGTGGAGCCTAGCTGTGGTGTCAGCAACACAGAGAGGGCTCTTAGTGCCACCTCTGCCACACGTGCCATAGGTTCACCATCACAGGCCTAGACAACTGTAGAAAACATCATGACTGTTGAGAATTTCACGTTTTGACAATTGCCTTGATACAGCAGTGTGAACTACAACTATGCTAGGACAACTATTACAAGAAAAAGGCATATGAGAAGAGCCAACATTATAATACTCCAAAGCCTCTGGAGTGAAAGCATTGTCTATAGTCAGCATATTGTTAATGCTTATGAGTATTATCTACACACAGAAGTATGATAATGTAAGATCTTGCTTCCTCTGTGACAGAACTGCTGTCTCTGATGCATATCTGCAGATTTACTGCAATAGTTTCTGTGGCCAAAAACATCAGTTCCACACAATTGAATGTGGTTGCTTTTGTATCAAGCTCATGGATTTTTGCCAAAGTTTGATCACAAAATTACAGAATCGTCTGAACACTCTAAATTAAAAAAAGACATCTCTCACCTGTGAAATCCCCTCCCTCCAGTGCTCCCACTATTTTAGTCACCAACAGTCCCTACAGTATTTTTTCACTTTGCTATTATAACAATTAAAAAGGTTTTACGGGAAAAAATAATGTTCAAAAAAGGTCTGTTAGTGCTGTTTATAAGTTAATAAGTGCACCCAAATACCCTTAGCAGTGTTTTGATTGATTTCTAGGTTCTCTGGGAGCTCCTGTCATCCTTTGCATGTGTTTACATCTGCATTTTCCTATTCTGTGTCTTTCCTACAACTCCTATGATTCCCTGGGCTGCACTTGGAGCTGAATCACTCCTTTCCCTATCTCACTCACCCCCCCTCCCCCTCTCACTCACTCATCTTCCCTGTTTCCTGAGCTACCTTGCCCACTACACCCTCAGCAGTCATCTAATATTTTAATCACTTCTGTATATCATCATTAAAGGGCTGCCAGCAGGAATTTTGAGCCTCCCCCCATGCCACCATCATAGTATAATGCTCCACATAGTATATGATGCTCCACAGTGGCACCCGCACAGTATAATGATCCAGAGTGACCACCACACTCCAGAGTATCCCACATACAGTATAATATGCTCCACAGTGGCACCTGCTCAGTATAATATGCTCCACAGTGGTCCCCCTTACAGTATAATATGCTCCACAGTGGTCCCCCTTACAGTATAATATGCTCCACAGTGGTCCCCCTTACAGTATGATATGCTCCATAGTGGTCCCAGCACAGTATAATATGCTCCACAGTGGACCCCACACAGTATAAAGCTTCACAGTGGCCCCCACACAATATAATAATATGATGATGATGACAATGAGTGCCAGGAAGAACAGGAAAGTATAATGGGGCTGGGGGGAGGGTCCCCATTGATTTGACTGAGTACCTGCAACCTAGAAGAAAGGTAAATAATGGGTATATGTAGGTCCCATGACCTACATATATTACAGCATATCAAAGAAAATGTATTAATAAATGTAATTTAGAAAGTTGGAGGAGGGGGAATGGGGGACTTATAATTAAAGTATCCGTTTATACTTCACAACTCCTTTAACAATTAAATTATGCTATTGGCATGATAAATATTACATGTCATAAATTACTGTATGGTAAACTTTCTAAAATCAAGAAGAAAAGACCGTGTTTTAATGTTCTAAAATTAAACCAGCTCATGAGAGCTGAAGATCCTGACACAGGAAATAGATTAATATTAATCTTGCCATTCATGACCACATTCACCACCCTCACCCTCCAAATGTCTGTAACTATTGAACCAGGTATCATCTGATACAAAGCCTGCCCAATCTATTTCAGGAAATCTTATAAGAACGTTCTATTTATCCCATAAATATAACCAAGATAAGTATCTACCAACCAGTACTTAATTACGTAACACAAGAAGGACAACTGTGAAAATTACCAGTTGTTTGTATGGCAACAATAGTAATCAGGATTACTAAGCGAAGGGGCTAATTTCAGAGAACGCTGACAGATAAAGGAGCAATGTTAGGGGATTATTTCCTCCTTCTATAATAGGCATGTTTCATAGCACTTATTCACGCCATTCTTTGGTTTTATATTGTTATTGAAATATGCTTAAATAGTTTATTTTAATTTTACATATATATTCATTGAAGGTGATCAGTTCCATTGCGGTTGCCTTTGCCCCATAAACTACTGTATAAATAGTAATGTTCTGTTTTAAATGCTGATCATTTTACTGTGCATATTTAAATACAGCTCCACATAATGTTCCATTCAATTCTAATGTGTTAAGCCAAGCACTTTGCAGCCGCTGAAAAGCAGCGAGTACCAACAGTTGATTTCCCCTCATCACAGGGGTAGTTTCCTTAACAGCTGGTGGTCTTGCAATAAGCATTAATCAAACGTAAGCTAACACCCTGCGGTTTAGTGCGGGGAGCAGTGGATGTCTGGTTTTTCCCACTCACATCAGATTTTCAGTAAGTAAATCTATTGAAGAAATCTCCAGGGAGCACTTTAGAGCTAAAAATGACATAAAAAAAAAGGAAAATGGCTTACCATTTAGTAAATAACAAGGTTACTTATAATGTGAAACTGTAGCAGCAGGAGAACTTTTACATATAGATCTAGAAAGGTCAAAGGATGAACTTTCACACATTCACATTATATCATTTAGAGTCTTGTGTATTAGTCAACACTATCTACTACAAGTCTTTGGTAACTTATGCAAAGTATGGGATGTCTGTATTATAAACAGAACAGAATCAAATAGTCTTAATATGCTAAGACAGGTACAATATCATCAATAATTCATATTCATATTCACCTTTCAGCCATCTTCTAATGGCTGTTTTTTTTTTTTTGCCTTTTTTAGCTAGACGCTCCCGCTTCCTTTCTCAGCCTGTGGGAGGGTCAGCTTGCATGTTAGATTGCTTTATACCCTGTGCAAAATATAAAATGAACAGAATCTCTTTATGCACAGGCTACTACTATTATTACTTTTTGATACAAGATTTGAGAAGAATAAATATTTCCCTAGCTGACAAATGTTTCCTCCGTAGAAGAAGCAAAATATAGAATCTGCAATTCCTTCATTAATTCTACATTAGTGGCAAGTGATCAAGCAGAAGCCTGTACTGTATGTTATCTATAGAAGAACTTTAAGAATATTCAAGTCATGAATATCATATATAGAACCACTATTAATACCAATGAAAAATAGTTAGAATTGAAGCAGGTTTTTCTGCAGCGCTTTTTGGCTGTGGCCCAGTAAGCCTTAGGGTAAGTTCAGACAGAGATTTTTAGTCAGGATTTTGAGGCCGTATTCACCTCAAAATCCTGACTAAAACGACGGCTCCCATTGAAATCAATTGAAGCCGCTCATGGTTTTTTTCCGGGAGCCGGTTTGTTCTCAGCCTGAAGACACTCCCTCCTCCTGACTAGACCTATTTATTGGGCCTAATCCAGAGCGGAGTGTGCGACTGGATGCTGGTGCAGTGCATTGGCTTTCAGTCACGACTACCCGTTTTTTGGACCGGAACCTGAGGCAGCCTCCGCCTCAGGTTCTGGTCCAAAAAACCCTGTGTGAACTTACCCTTAGCCTCAGTTTGAGGCCCCACAATTCAGAAATGCAGCTTTTTTTGGTGCAGATTTTGCTGCAGTTTTTTGCGCAAAAGCCAAGAATTGCTACAAAAATAATGGGAAATATATAGCTCTTATACTTCTACCATCTTCTCAATTCACTCCTGGGTTTGGCCCAAAAAACAGCAGGAAAATCTGCAATAAAAAAGCTGTCTTCCTGCAACCTGGGACCTCAGTCTTAGATAAATGCTTTTCCAGAGAGACTGGAAGGCTGAATGAACACTCCTACACTAATGGAAACACTGCATGATGTGTTAAGATAAGATAATCCTTTAATAGTCCCACAACAGGGAAATTTCAGTGATACAGTTTCATGGATGGTACATTAGTATATAACAAGAGAGAAAACACATACAAGCTCATGGCAGATAGAGAAATCCTAGGAATCATAGCAACTAAAAAGAAAGAAACACAGACACACTGCAGGATCATTTAGTTCTCTGTGCGGAGTGATATTAATAATACAGCCCGACCGTGGTTGGAGGACACGAGGAGGGGTCACATCATGTAGATATAATAGGCATAAATGTTTTTTTGCAGAGGTGGGGGACATATGCAGCTATCATGATAACATATGGCAGTTTTGGTAGGTAGTGAGATCTCCTGCTCACAGCTGATAGTTTGGTATCTTGCATCAGCACTATTGTCCATTAACCACAAAAAAAGCCCCAAATGTCCTTCATCACAAGCCCTCCTCCTTTCTTCTTACCCCTGTGTTCTACTGCCTAAAGAAGTCTGAAGCCATCCACGTAGACAGGGTGCTGCTCTCTTGCCAAGCTTCCATAAACTCATGGGGTAGGTGGGTGATGGTAAGTTACCAGGTTGTAACAGAGTACCACGTGTCCACAGTAAGAGAAATAAATACCAGTCAGCTGTAGCATCTTCACACATCAGCAATAGACACCAAAAATCATCTCCTTGAAAGAAGAAGTCCACACTTCCATGTATATTTCTCCTCCATGCCGCATGGTGTCCATGCTGTCCTTAGCTCTTGGGGGGATGGTAACAGGCACATGTGCAAACGGAAAACTCCAGCTGATTCAGGTCTTGATTCTTGTCCATGCTTAAAAATAGAAACAAAAGGAAAAAATACTCCACAGGGTCTTCCATTCGATTTATTCATAGTGCTAGTTTGCTTGGTTAGAGGATTCTTGAAGATACAGACAAAAAGAGTGAAAATGAAGATACAAGTTGCTCTCAGCTTGGAGCTCTGTATCAAGGCAGCCACTCAGTGCGGCGCCATCTTTAAAAATCCATCCAGGGCTTGAGAAGGATGTGCGTGACGTATGTCTTTGGGTGCTCTGTAAATCCCTTTAGCATTCCCTGGACTAGGCCTAACACAGTGTATTATTTGCCTGTAGTGTTCCTTAACCCCTTAAGGACCAGGCCGTTTTTTGGTTTCGCATTTTCGTTTTTCCCTCCTCACATTTCAAGAGCCATAACTTTTTCATTTTTCAGTTCACAGAGTCACATGATAGCTTATTGTTTGCGGGACAAATTGTACTTTGTAATGGCACCATTCAATATGCTGTGCAATGTACTGGGAAGCTGGAAAAAAAATCAGAATGAGGCGCAATTGGAGAAAAAATGCATTTGCGCCATTTTCTTATGGGTTTAATTTTTACAGCATTCACTGTTTGGTACAAATGACATGTTACCTGTGTTCTACGTGTCAGTACGAACGCGGTGATACCAAATTTATATAGTATTTGAAATTTTTTGATACTTTTAAAAAAATGATAAACTTTGCAAAATAGAAAAAAAAAATTGTGTCATCATGTTCTAACACCTGTAACTTTTTCATATTTCCATGTATGGAGCTGGTTGTGGTGTCTTTTTATGCGGGACAAGATGACGTTTCTATTGATACCATTTGGGGAAAGCTCCGATGGTTTGATCACTTTTTATTCAATTTTTTATAGGAGGCAAAGTGTTGAAAAAAACGCTTTTTGGCTGTTTTTATTTTTTTTTGCCGCTACGCCGTTCGCAGTACGGGATAAATGTTTTAATATTCTAATAGTTCGGGCATTTTGGAGCGCAGGGATACCTAATATGTTTATGTTTAATGTTCTTTAATTACTTTTATAGCTGATCTAGGGAAAGGGGGGTGATTTGAACTTTTATATTTTTTTTATTTTTTTAATACTTTTAAAAACTTTTTTTTTTCTTCTGTTACATTTATGATCAGACCCCTTAGGTACCTTGAAACCTAGGGAGTCTGATCGCTCATACTATTCACTGCAATACTACAGTACTGCAGTGAATAGCAGAATCGCAGCACTTCTATTAGACGATGCCTCTGGCATCGTCTAATAGATCTAGTGCAGAGACAAGCCTGGAAGCCTTCAATAGGCTTCCGGCTGTCATAGCAACCAATCACCGCCCTCTTGTGACGTTCAGGAGGGCGGCGATCGGCGAAACATGGCGGCGCCCATGCCGCCTGCGCTGTTTACACAGTGTGTAAAGGGTTAACAGCAGCGATCGGCTCGGGCACCGACCGCTGCTGTTAGTGGCAGGTCCTGGCTGTATTATACAGCCGGCATCTGCCGTGTATGGAGCGAGCTCAGCGTGTGAGCTCGCTCTATACATCCCCATGCGACCCATGACGTACAGTTACGTCAAGGGTCGCTAAGGGGTTAAAGTTGGTATTATTAATCCATGTGAAAAAAAAAAAAAAGATTAAAATATACAGTACAGAATGTTACCTCGCATCATATGTACTACCGGAACCTCCTAGCACCTTAAAGGGGTTGCCAATACTTTAGATTTGATGGTCTATCCTTAAGATAGGTCATAAATTGTTGCTTGATGGAGATCTAACCTTTCACTGCAGCTTCTTCATTGTTCGCATCCAATTGATGCTGTCCACGCTCCTGTCAAGTGAATGGAACAACACTGCCATACACTGAACAATGACTGCAAGCAGTAGGACATTCTGAGCACTGCTGTGCTAAAACCAGATGCAAAAAGAAGAAAGGCTCAGCCCTCACTTGAAGGCATCAGTTGATCTAAAACTAATGTCCAGTCTAGGGCTGTAATTAGCAAAGATTGGGCCCCATGTACACACACAATAATGTCTCAAAGTGGCCTCCACACAGTATAATATTCCATAGCAGCCGCCACACACAATATAAAGTCACATAGTGGTCCCTCTACACAGTATAATGTCCCATAGTGGCCCCTTCACACTATAATGTCCCATAGCAGCCCCTGCACACAATATAATGTCACATAGTGGCCCCTCATACGGTATAATGTCCCATAGCAGCAGGGGTGAACCTACCCCTTTTGTCGCCCGAGGCGAACTACAGAAAGCTGCCCCCTCCTCCCTGGAGCTAGAGCCATTTTAGTAATTGTTCTATCTGCAGTTTGACTGCCCAGCTCCTACTTTCTTGGCACTTGGTTCAAAACCTCAAGCAGGAAACGGGGAAAGCTGTGAGGGGTGTACACTTTACTCCTCAAATAATTAGATACAAAATAACAACTTCTATGAATCTCTTAAAATATTTTTTTCATAATTTGTACAATTGTTGCACATTAAAAAGTAGCTAAGGTAAAATATGTACCACTGGCAACATGGGCAGTTAAATGGTTAAATGTATGGTGTTTAATGAGCCGTATTACAATTTGTATTTTATGAGCTTTAGTGCATCACAGCACATTACAACTTCATTTTAGACATAAAGGTCCCCTGGTATTCTTTATGTTGCAGCCCATTACTTTTATTTAATGTTCACATGTGCATGTCTAGAAGCATGTAAGAGTCATATGTAGAATTAGATGTTAATATCTGACATGATTTTTTTTTTTTTTTATGTATGTGTAGTATCTAATATTCCTAGCATTAATTCAAAGAAACTCAAAGAAATTCAATTATGTGCAAATCCTTCAATATTTTTAGACATTAAAGATTGTGTTTTGTTTGACTGTTTAAAGCTCTGAGAAGCCCACACAGCCTTTTCACCTCTGAGGAATGTATTCCAAAGGAAGAGGAAATATGCTACAATTCATTAATTTTTCTCAAATCTTTAGAAAATACTTTAAAATGTTCCTCCAACAATCTGTATAGAGTAAGGCCCTAATCTCCCCTAATGATGGCTGCAGACAGCAATGAATACACCGCACTCTGTGCACTGAGGTGTTCTCATAGCTGGAGGTAAACCTTCAATAGACCTTATTAAAAAGTGTTGTTTTTCTCTAAAGTAAAATTTAATGAATTATTTGTTATAGTTTTATTTTGTTCTGTAATTAAAAAGAATGTGCTGCAACATAAGAACCACAACATTCATAGAAAATTAAAACCGGGTGCTGTTGCTAGACAGAAGTTCTTTCTATTGTAATAACTACAGTTTACACATCATATATTCCTGCAAATTCTTTGATCATCAAAGGAATCAAACACATTAAAAAATCCCTTCGAAGAGCAGCAAGCTACTTAAAGAATACCAAATATAGGAATGTTTTTAATCCCTGCCATCCCGAGGATTTATCATTAAAAATCGTTTATTGCTCATTGCTTTAAAAAAAAAAATCATATTATGTAACTTATGTTTAGAAAGAAGACAACAGTCAGCTGTCTTATAAGTGTGAGGGCCTAACAGTTCTTCCCTGCCGGCTTATGTTGGAAGCAAGAAGGGTCAGACATGCTGAATTCTATATCAGATCCTTTGTTTCGCTGGGAGATAAACTACCACCTGAGGTGTCTGGCAACAGAATACTCTCGTCTCTCCATTAGGGTCCATTCACATGGAGGAAAATGGTCAGGAATTTGGTGTGGAATTTCAGTGCTGAAAAAAAAGCCTCCCATTGACCTTAATGGGTTCCTTTTTCTGCTAGCAGATATACAGTAATGGACATGCCGCAATTTTCAAAACCGCAACGTTTTTGGAAATCGCAGCATCTCCGCACTGCAATTTTTTCCGTAAAGTGGGCATGAGATTCACATGAATCCCATCCACTTTGCAAGTACTGTAAAAAAGAGCCTTCACACGGAGTAAACACTCGCTCGTTCTGAACGTAAAACTCGTTCAGAGTGAGCAGCGTTAAAACAAACCCCATTGATTTCTATGGGTGCTGGCATACACGCGTTCCCCATTGAAATCAATGGGAGTTTTTTTTTACCTATTCCTTTCAATGTGATACGCACGTGGGTCCCCGGCCTTATAGTTGTGGAAACGCTGAGTTTTTCCCTCCATAGATTTCTATGGAGACTGTGAAAACCGCAGCAAAAACGCAGTATAATAAATGTGTTGCGAAAACTCCACAGAAACGCCGTGGAAAAACATCAAAATCCAAAAGCAAATACTGAGGCAACATGGTGGCTCAGTGGTTAGCACTGCAGCGTTGGAGTCCTGTGTTTGAATCCCGCCAGGAACAACATTTGGAAGGAGTTTGTATGTTCTACCCATGTTTGCATGGATTTCCTCCCATTCTATAAAGACATACTGATAGATTTTTTTTATTTTTTTTTAAATGTGCATTGTGATCCCTATATGGGGCTTACAATCTACATAAAAAAAAAAAAAAATTGCAGACAAAAATGCGTGAAAGCATTGCGGTTCTTCCTGGAGCACTTTGAACAGAAAGTTCACTGAGTTTTCCTCTGTGGACTTTCTGTTACAATTATATCTATTGGAAAGCCATCCGCATTTCTGTAGATATAATACTTTTATGATAATTTGGTGGTAGACTCTCAACAAAGAAAATCCTGTGTACGACCATAGAGTGGTAAGAGGTTAAAACTATACATTCAGACAAATTATTTACCTGCACATATTTCCATCTTCCTTGTAGATTTTTCCATGAATTTTGTTGTGAACACAACTGCAAGTCTAGCAAAATCAACACTGATGTTAAGCACATCCAGCATTATACACATTTTATATTGTCTTTTATATACATATGGACTATGATCACGTTCTTTACAAAAGAAAGATGTGCTTTGTAACGGTTTTGTAACAAATAACATATGCTCAATCTCATCAGAATACAGCACTATGCTTACTATAAATAATTCACCTATTGTGTTTGCTGGATCAGCTGGTCTTTTGTTAGCATGCTAAAACAAGCTATCCTCAATTCCAGCATTCAGCGTGACATCAAGAGGATTGGGACATTTAAAATATAGCCAGGCTAGGAACAAATAAGAGAAAGCGTGGTGGGGTGGGGGAATGCAAACACTAACTAAATTGCTAAACCATTCCCATGAATAGTATCGTAGACAATATCTTTGAAAAAAATAATATTGTGTCAAGACCTTATACAGCATACCGATTTACCATATACAGATGTAGCTAAATTTAACATTCCAATTAAAGAATACATAATGTTTTACAACATTTGCGATAGATTTCAATGGCCTCTCTGCTGTGATAAGATACAGTATCGTTCATTACCAGTATGTTCTACATACATCTTTACATTACAAATTTATATTATAGTATATAGAACAGAGAATAAAGTAAATCAGGCATTCACACCCACATAGAGAATTTCTCTGCTATCTGATATTTCAGGCTTTATTTTTTATTTTTTTGCATGCATTGCTTAAGTGAATCCCCCATAGTATCTCAATGGATTAATATCCAGCATGGAGCCAGTTCCTTTACCGGTCTGTGACCTTCCTTCGCTGCGGCCAGTTGCGGTCATACGCACAAGTGCATATGAATACACATTTTCAATTGAAACTTCAGGCAGAAAAGTTCCAGTGAATCTTTTCTCTATTTATCCGCTGAACTCTTGGTTGTCTATAACTCACTGCCTCCAGGATGAACCGCATTTTCAATATTACAGCTTCTCTTTGAAATCCAATTACACATCTATTAAAAAACCTTAATAAAATAAACGTTAAATATACAATAGGTATTTCTTAGAGCAAAATCCATGGTCTTGTCGCCCAATTAAAAATGATAAAATGTATAGTGCAGCGAAATAGGAAAATGAATGTCTGATCTTTTTTTACTTCGATTTTAGGATGACATACTCCGTTTTGACATTAGACCTGGCAGAATAGTTTTGAAACATTATTCTTTTCATATAGTGTTTCCCTCAATAACATTTCACTGAATGCAATCTAGTTCAATTGTAAACCCCTAGAAATCCATTGTATATTTTCATATTTTGTAATTCATAATTCATAAGTTAGAGGACATTGAGTTTTCTTCCGAACAGGCTTTTTCATATAAAGTCTTAGTGGCTCCGTCTCTGATCCGGCAAGGCTTTACAGTCGGAATGTAATTTGTCTTATGCAACTTCCCCAGTGTGTCTTTTCTTTATGGCCATTTACATTCTGCACACATTCACTATTGCTCTCTCTAGACTTCCTAGTGTGTTCCTCTACTTATCTTAATATCAATAGCTGTCTCATTTCTCCTCATCGCCGTCTTTGAGTTACTACCCTCTATTGGTGGTGGCACGTGCAAGGCTGGCACAGAACTGAATATGGCATTAGCTTGAAATATTCACTAAGAAAGAGATCTATTATTGACATAAGGGTTTGCAGAAGAAATGCATAGCAAAAGAACTGTTTATTTCTGCTTTATGCAAACACACATTTTGTAAAGCACTCTCTGCTTTTTATTTCGAGTGGCTTTGCATATTGACCTTTTTTTCTATTAGCATTATCTCACTTGTATCCTGCTGTAGATAAGCAGCAGCTCTGCTACATTACCTTCCCATCTCCAGTATTTCAGCAATGACAGAACTGCACTTTCTTATTTTCTGTCATTGCTATTGAAATAGCTGCTAAAAAGTAAATTACTAGACAACAACACCGTGTGGAAAATTTTTCACCCTGGTACACTGTCAAAATCAATGAACTGGAAAATTAGCAGTTTTTCTTTCTTCTTCCCTGTTATTTTGTAAGGGAAGAAGTTAAAATAACTCTAAAACAGCAGCACTTCAGTAGAGAGTAATGATATTCAATACATGGTTAATATGTATGTATTGGGCAAATTCCTGCAAAGCTGAGAATTCTTCAATGCAACAAAGAAGAACATAAATAAGACAAACAGGGTTTGTCGGTAATGTGCTATCTGCTGTTATAGAGGAGAGCACGTGGCCCCAATTGAAGCCCATGGATTAACACACAATGTTTTTTTAATGGTCTGTATGTCCAATCTGTTAAATAATAGAACATGTCATTTCCTAGTCCATTTTCACATATTCCTCAATAGAGTGACATCTATAAGGCAACTGTGAAAACAGATTAACCTTCGGAGTGCAAGCCCAAAGGTTCTTCTATAGACTGCCTACTGTTTTCTACTGGGAGAATACCAAAGTCATTGCACATTGTCATTTGTATATTAATTGGAAAATTATGCTGATAGCAATAAGAATACAGACACCTATGTAAGTGAAAATCTCACCCCTAGCACTCCCATGTACATGTGATACATACAGTTTATTTTGAAGGATTTTTTATTTTTTTTTTACCTCAAATAACAAGGAGAATCATAAATTGCCAATTCGGGGCTTTAGACAGAACAACCTTATAGATATATAGGCATACACAGTAATATTGGACTCACATGAGTGGCTGTATTGCTAATACTGTCCCATATATATATATATATATATATATATATATATATATATATATATATATATATACACACATTGTCTACCAATAAGTATTTGGACACCCATGCAAATGAAGATATCTGCGGCATTGATGTATGTCACACCTTCCGTCGTTAAATAGGAAACAGCTTTGGCATTAGTGCATTGGCATTAGACGCAGGCAAGATGCCAGGACGTGCAGAGTTGTCCAATTTATAAAAAACGGGTAATTGAGGGGTACCATAGAAATGGTTGATCCTTAAGGGACATATCAAGCAAACTGAATTACCCATAATAAACAGTGGTCTATGTGAGAACGAAGTTGAAGGTGATTGTCAGAATGAGCCCCGAGTTGACAGACTCCTGAAACTAGGAGATAGAGACCGATGAATGCTGGCCAGAGAAACCGCACCCAACCGATGGCTCACATACACCAGGAGTTTTAACAGGCATCCGGGAGTATTGTGTTGATCAATACCATCCGTAAGGAAGCATCTGCTGGGTTCTACCAACTATTGAATATGAATAAATGTTGTTTTTCTATTCTACCACAGATGTCCAAATACTTATTGGTAGACAGTGTATATATATATATATATATATATATATATATATATATATATATATGGGTTTGGGTTATTACAGTCCATGGAGTCTCATCTTCCTCTTAGTTGGTGACCGCTATATGGGGAGGTGGGGTTGGAGGTGGGGTTGGAGTGGGGTGGGGCGGGTGTATTGGGATAAATATAACAGTCCATGGAGTCTCATCTTCCTCTTGTTTGGTGACAGCCGGACACATATTGGGCAGCGATCTCCACAGTGGCCTCTTCTATATGTGAAAGATTCCTTGGCAATGAGCTGTTATAATTGAAAGGCTGAACACCATAAAATGAGCACTATATACAATATAAGTATGTTATCTAATACATATTATAATAAAATACATAGAATGAAAATTCAGTAGTAATCTATAGTCTATAATTTTGTACCAGGATCTTATGAATTTCATTAAGATCACAAACTATATAAAGCAATAAACTAAAAAAAGACTGTTTTATATTATACTGATATTACAAAATCTTTCTTTGTGTATGATATTTCAAGTTTTCTAATGGGGCTGTTTTTCTAATGGGAATTTCAAGATTATTAGGCAGAGACCTGGAATCGAAAAGCTTATTTCATTATTTGTGTGGCAACCAATGTTTGTCTTTGCTGTTAGTTTCTAATTTGTTTCTAAATCACTGAGTTTCAGATATAAAGACCCATCTCATAATATTGCTTCACTGAAAGGACCTAGATCCCAAAGATAGGGTATAAACAAAAAGAAAAAATAAAACTTCACCTTTATTTTAATCAGTTAAAACCAACTGTGAATATAAAAGGTAAAATGCTGTTGAAGATCGGCCAACTGCTGGTGAGCGGTCCTGCCGACGGTCAGCACATCTACCGCCAATAATTTATCCATGCAGCCTGGTGCTGCTGACAACAACTATATTTGGAAATTGCCCCTGAAGAGTCTTGAATGAGACGAAACGGGTAGGGCTGCTTTAGGTGTTATATGTATGGCTGGGGTGTCTGGTCTGAAGCTCTGTTATCTACTGGTGTTGTGTGGCCAGTCTCCTTTCCCTGTTGGTGTGGCGTTAGGCCAGTAGCCTCAGGGGGGAGTTGGTACACTCACCGACTTTATCACATTGATCTCAGAGTTAAAGTATTCAGAACCAGTATCCCCTGACATGCCGACAAACAATATATAGGGAGTTAGGGTATTAGTGTGTAGGGATGAGGTTACATTCCATTGTCCCTTAGTGTACTCATCTCCCTAGTGTGTATAACTAAAACATGCACACAGTTATATTGGCTAAAGGACCGTCAGGTTGGCCGATCTTCAACAGCATTTTACCTTTTATATTCATAGTTGGTTTTAACTGATTAAAATAAAGGTGAAGTTTTATTTTTTTCTTTTTGTTTATACCCTATCTTTGGGATCTAACTAATTTGTTTCTAGCATATATAACACCATATGGTGATACATGTTGTATATTTTATTGTAACTTAATTGTGGTAATAATTGTGTAGCCATCAAATATTCTGTGCTGTATATATGCTGAGCTGGTTAAAAAATGAAAATCAGCTATCACATTATTACCTTATACCATATTTCCACGTCTTACATTGTAGAAACATTTTGCCTTTTGTTACTTCTTGCTACTATATGTATTCTGGATTTTAACATTAAGTGGCTCCTATGGTATCTCCCTGTCCTCTTGGCTTTGTGGAATGAACCTCTCAAGTTTTGTTTCAGGTGGCTCGGGTCCCAGATTTCTTTTCTGTCTAGCAAGTTTGGTATGAATTACAAATTGGCTTTAAAATAGTGTTTAACACTGTCAGGGCTCCAAGGAATTTGTCTATCCCATTGCTAGTTCTCTAAGGCAAACACAGCTGAACTTACGTAAAAATGAGAGTGACATGTATACTATGTCTCTAAAAAATGGATGGTAAGCAGTGAATATAAACTCAGAGTTTAAACATACACTCCAATGCCACTCATTCTCTTTTATGCATTTTAACATATAAAACATTTCAAAAATTATCCTTTTTCTGGGGAAAGTTGCTTGCAGTGGTTTTTTATATACACATGGCAGAAATATTGCAAATGGTTTTAGAAAAAATTGGCCAGTCTTGGCTTGTTGTTATTTGGGAGACAAATTTGTGGCTGTATTCTCCTAGTTGGGAATTGATAGAGAATTGCCTTTTCAAAAAAACAAAAACAAAAAAAAGCCACAAAAACCTATCCCTTATTGGGAACAAATGTGAATTCAAAATGGTTTTATTTTTTTATGCCAACACTGTGGAAAGAAAAGTGTGGTATACTGGAATGTGATAGACCAAGTCGCAGGAGTTATTTGGTGACACAGGTGGAATCTGTGGCTACATGAGACAGGTGGAATCTGTGGCCATATGAGTGGCAGTGCGGCATGGAGTAATGTGGTGGATCAAGCCTCAAGAGATTATGTTTGACTATTTAGGAATAGTAGCAGCAGCATCAATACACTACATGGAGACTGTGACAGCTCTATCTGGAGACATTAGGTAGAGGTGTGTGAAAATCCTCATGGATCCACGCCTGATTCATTTAACAAAAGAAATTTTACACAATAGAAGTGGACAGTTTTGTCCTTCTAGGAGTTACAATTCCACCGATAGCACTACGCACAATCATGGTCATTACACTTGAGGCTGGACATGGTAAAACGCCCATGGCTAACTGGGCCAAGGCAAAGGAGTTGCGAAGCATTAGCTAAATGAGGTAGACTAGGAAGTGGCAGAAACAACCTGGGTACACATGAGGTTGGCACTTGCAGTGGTTTCTCTAAATGCTGCAGCAAGTTGGGGATACAGCCTATACAGATAATATTCCAATTTTTCTTTCCTTTGGGGAGACAGGGAACAATTCCCTCAATTCCCTAACAATCTGTATCAAACTAGAGATCAGTTAAGTGTAAACAAAGCTGTATGTTTCATAGCTTTTAGTGGGGAGGTGCCAACAAACCTCCCTCCACAGTGATGAATATATGGGCCCCACCACTCTTCCTCATAGCCCCATTTGTTTGACTTGACCCAACATGAAACACTATTCCCCACAGTTCACATATTGATAGTTCATCCTAAGGATTGGTAATTAATATGTGTTCCTGGAAACTCTTACAGTCTGCACCTGAATTTATAGGGATCTTTAATTTGTTTTATATCATTTTGTGTATTAGTAGTATCAGAATTAATTAATAAAGGCATCACCGTATCAACACTAGCTATTTTTGGCTTCTTCTTTCTCTTTTATAACTTTATGTGTTAATTAATTTGCATATGACTTTACTCTGTGCAAGTATTTTGTAACCATTTGTGTAAAATTAACTTAGACGTTAAGCTCTTCAGTGTAAGACTATTAATATAAATTACTTCTGACGCTTCTATTGTTTTACCAATTTACAAGTCACTAGTCTGACAGCAAATAGATCATTATGTACAATTTTGCACAACAAAGTAAAATACAAGAAGGTATAGATATGACTTTTACTTCTGTCCCAAAAGTAAACAATTTTTTTTTTTTTTTTTACATTAGAGTAAATGGAGATGAAGTGTGCTCTATTTGCACCAGTCAATCTATCGTTGCTTAGACAGGACCTTTCACCACCTTGAAGTCCTGCTCTTCACACCAATTAATAGCTGTTGTTCCAGTGATTTTATTTATTTATTTTTTTTATTTATAACCTGGAAAACCCCTTTAATTAGACAGGGGGCATTCATATTAAGCATCACTATATAAGGGGCACAGGGATATTATTCATTTAAAGATGCATTTTTAAGACGTATTTATTCTGAGGGTATATCATATATTTTGGTATAGCAGCAGAATCAGTCTTTGTGTAGGTTAAGAAAATGTGTGTCTAGTGTCTGGAAAAGTAAGGAGCCAAAGATGTCTTTACAGACAAAAGTCACATCAGGAAGAAGTGGTCATGGCAGTTCAGATGAAAGAGATGAGAAATGTGAAAGATTAAAGACAGATACGTCCCCTATAAGTCACTAAGTGTGACTGCACTATATTCATCTAAAGGGTTTGTAGAGAACTGCATAGAACCAGTGTATAACGTTATACAGTCACAGCATGCTGATAATATTGGAATACCACAGTTGGGGTCCACTTGGACTTGTTTTTTCCCTTTGTGGTGAACCCCTAGCTATGCTTCTGCTTGGCTGTAATACAATAATTGTATTAATGTGCCCCATAATATAACCCCTTTACACCAGAAAACTGGTATTGCTAGAGTGATAAATTCCCTCCATTGTTCTGAGTTGGTTTCATAAATTGGGACCCTAACAAAGCTTTATTTAACCCTGCTGTTCTGTTCGGGTCAATATGACCCGAAATGATTTTTGAGACCCTGCAGATTTTTTTTTAATGAGGATTTGAAACTAGTGGTTCCTTGACTTTTCCTCATTTGTGGAGCGCTACATTTTTTTTTTGTTTTTGTTTTTGATTTTTGTTTACTTTTTGCTACACGCTGATTGTTACACTTGTACTGTTCGGGTCAATATGACCCGATAGCATTTTATACTGTTCTACAGGTCTCTGATTATTTCTGACTGCAAAAGTTATGTTTTTTTATGTGTACTTCATCTCCAAATGGTGGTGGTTTCACTGGTTGTCTATCATTCAAAGGGTAAAAGTTTGTGGAATTGCGAAACTGGTCGCCACATATTTAGAGCTACAATGTGTCTTGAAAGGTTTCATGACATTTCGAGAGTACTGCGGTTTGATTCTAAAACAGATAGAATGGAAAGAAGAGCTAAAGATAAACTAGCCCCTTTTAGAAATGTTTGGAATCAATGGGTAGAGATTCTACCAAAATTGTATAACAGTGGTGAAAATGTAACTGTTGGTGAGCAACTGGTGGCATTCCGAGGTAGGTGCCCATTCAGACAATATATACCAAGTAAGACAGCAAAATATGGCATCAAGATCTGGACACTGCGACAGCAAAAGTTCATATGCTCTAAATGTTCAAGTGTATACAGGAAAAGCCCCTGATGAAAGACCTGAGAAAAATCAGGGTATGCGTGTTGTTCTAGATTTGACTCATGGACTAAAAGGACAAAATGTCACATGTGACAACTTTTTTACATCCTATCAACTAGGCCAGATGTTGAAGAAAAAACAACTTACCATGCTGGGTACTATGAGAAAAAACAAACCTGAACTACCGCAAAGTATCCTTAGCAAGAGAGAGGTGTACAGTTCTACTTTTTATTTTTCTGGAAATACAACTGTTGTTTCTTATGTTCCAAAAAAACCCAAACAGGTAATTCTCATGAGCACAATGCACCATGACAATGCCGTAAGTGATAGAGAAGACAGAAAGCCTGACATTATTTTGGATTATAATGCCACAAAGGGAGCAGTTGATACTTTAGACCAAGTAATATCAACATATACATGCAAACGCAAAACCAATCGGTGGCCAATGATTTTATTTTATAACATACTGGACGTTTCTGCATACAATGCATTTGTCTTATGGAGAGAAATCGACCCCGATTGGAACCGGAATAAGCTACATAAAAGAAGATTATTTCTTGAGGAATTGGGAAAATCCCTGGTGAGGCCATATATTGAGAGCAGAAAAGTGACCCCCAGAAGTGAGGGAGCAGCAGCCATTGTAAAAAGTGTCCAGCATGCTCAAGAAAGAGACTCCACATCCATGGCCTCCACCAGCACAGCTACCAGCAACAAAAGGAAGAGATGGAGCTTCTGTCCATCTTCCTGTGACAATAAGACTAATCTGACATGCGCTGGATGTTCAAAATATCTGTGTAAAGGACATGGGTCTTATTATTGTGCTCAGTGTAAAAACGCATGAACATGTTCAGTTTTTTATTTTTTCTTTCTAAAATGGTTGAAGTTTTTATGATTTTTCATTTGTTGATTTATAAAATTTGTTTTCAAAAAGTTAAATTTCATGTTTTAGTAATAGTAATGTAAAGCTTCTTTATTATTTGTGTGCAGAATGTCAACAATCGAAGATAATTGCAAAAAGCCTGTGTAACCTTTTTATGAAAAAAAAAAAAAATTAAGTTTGAATTTAAATTTTTCTTTTGTTTATGATCAAACATGTTCACATACAGTATATCAATGAAAAAAGTATTCAAATAAAACAATTAGAGTAGCTAAAAATCAAGAATTAATAGGTCGGGTCATATTGACCCAGGAACAGTACAAGTGTATAGCAAATGCGAACAGAACAGCAGGGTTAAATCTGTACATCTGTGCATGTTTTCAATGGGTTCATGTTATCAATCTGCAGATAGTTCAATTTTAAAGACCTAGAAGAAGCACGTCAATTAATTATCTAAATTGCTGGCATTTTTTATCCTTGTTCTAGATCATCATTATTAGTAGAGATGAGTGAGTAGTATTCAATAGAGTATGTATTCGATCGAATACTACGGTATTCGAAATACTCGTACTCGGTCGAATACCACGCGGTAAACGCAGTAAAAATTTGATTCCCCTCCCACCTTCCCTGATGTTTTTTTTACACCAATAACAGTCATTGACTGGCTAAATCAGTAGTAGCAGCAGCAGTAATAATAATAATAATAATAATAATAATAATAATAATACTGGGACTTGGGCATGTTAGATGCACCCAGGCATGCTTCCCCTGCTGTTCCATTTGCATTTCAGAGGTGTTGGCATCATTTCCTGAGGTGTCATTGTGGACTTGGTGACTCTAATTGTTCGAATTTTGTTTTCCCTTAAACGAGCATTTTTCTCCCCCATAGACTATACTGGGATTCAATATTTGAACAAATAGTCAAATATTGAGGTCTACTCGCTCATCTCTAGTTATTAGTAAAAGTTACTTATGGTTCATTGCTTGGAAAAGACCCCGTGTCATGTATAAAACATACGTCTGGTTTGATTCTGTGACTTAAAAGCATGGACCAATAAACATCTACTCATAGAAAGCAGTATAGGCTATATTAACTGTTAAAGAGATTTTATAACAATTTTTTAAAGGTCTTTTAGTTCTATTAATGGGTTAATAGGTGCACTCGAATACCTTCAGCAGTGTTTAAAGTGATTTCTGGACTTTCCTGCAGGCTCTTGGCATCTTTTGTATTTGTTTATATTTGTATTTGCTAGTCAGGAGAGCTGGCAGCTTGCTGTTACAAGGGCGCTTACTTTTTCTCATAGGAATGAATTGACCAGTGTTGATTGACCAGTGTACAGCATTCCGCCAATCAACACTGGTTCTGCCAGAGGCTCGTCTGTGAGGAGGCGGAGTCTAAAATCGGGCCACAATGGAGATTGCTGTTGTCTGATCTTAGACTCCGCCTCTTCACAGACGAGCCTCCGGCAGAACCAGCGTTAATTGGCCGAATGCTATACACTGGCCAATCAACGCTGGTCAATTCATTCCTATGAGAAAAAGTAAGCTCCCTCGTAACAGCAAGCTGCCTGCTCCTAGCAAGGACGAGCCTGCTGCAGAACCAACGTTGATTTGCCGAATGCTATACACTATATAGCATTCGGTCAATCAATGCTGGCTCTGAATTGAATATTTACTGTGAATAGCTAGTAGAATTCGATCGAGTACGAATATTTCGAATATCGTAGTATTCGTTTGAATACCTACTCGATCGAATACTACTCGCTCATCTCTAATGCTCAGATTTATTCCTAAGAATATTTTATGTTTATAGTTTATATATTTATTATAGTTTTAGTATTTTGCATTAACATAATAACTAGTACTGACATTTTAATGGTTGCATGTCTTTCAAAGAAAAACATACAAAAGCAGAGAGGTTAGCTAATGTGAAAGACTCATATATTTTTATTAAAAACGGTAATGGTTTCTGTTATCTTTGCTAAAGTCTTTACACAATATACAGTTCCTAGATAAAAATATCAGAGAACATAATTTACTTTGAAGTTTTGCTAGCAAAGAAACAAATCTTGGTGAAAGGCCGTGAATCATATCTTAAAAAAATATAGTCAAATCTGTTTGAAAAGATTATTACATAACCTTAATCCATGTTTTTAAATGATTATTTATTATGAATCCACATTATGATAATTCTAAATCAATTAAAATGATATTACTGTAGCTCAATGGTAAAATCTACATATACATAAAAGGCAGAGGATTTTTTATTCTCTATTCATATTATTGCAACATTATCATTATATTAACAAACTACTAGAACCGAAATAAAACTAAAACTATTCAAATAACCTAAACGTCATAATTTATTTTTTCTTAAAGTGTATCTTACCCTGCCAGGCATAATGAAACTAGAGGGGAGCCACCCAGCAGATACTTCTGCCATTGCCCAACTCTTTTCTATGAAATTGAACTGATTTATCATGACTCAGGGCTTATGCATAAGACCATAATAATTTTGACAGATTTTGTTTAAAAATTATGTTACATTTCCGTTTTTAATGAACATTTTGCATATGTTTTGATTTCATACCGTTTTTCCATTTTTGATGATCCATTGTGTATAAGGTTTTAGTCAATGAAAAAAAGGATATATTTAATTGATCTTTCATTTTTGACCCAACCCATTTATCTGTCTTTAAGGCTTGGGCCCCACATCACAGCAAGGTGGATGGGATTATTAATAGAGATGAACGAACAGTAAAATGTTCGAGATTCGATATTCGTTTCGAGTAGCCTCTCAATATTCGACTACTCGAATCGAATATCGAACCCTATTATAGTCTATGGGGGAAAATGCTCGTTTCAGGGGTAGGCAACGTTCGATCAAATTACACTTACCAAGTCCACGAGTGAGGGTTGGGCTGGATCCTCCGAGAAGTCTTCTCCGTGCAGCTTCCCCGCGGCATCTCCCGGCTCTAAATTCACTCTGCCAGGCATCGGGCCTGGGCAGGGTGAATTCAGAGCTGGAAGACGCCACGGGGAAGCTACACAGAGAAGACTTCTAAAGGTAGGAGAAGAACCAGCGTTGATTGGCTGACTGTATAGCATTCGGCCAATCAATGCTGGTTCTGCATCAAACTTTTCCATTCGAATAGCGAGTGGTACTCGATCGAGTACGAGTATTTCGAATACCGTAGTATTCAATCGAATACCTACTCGATCGAGTACTACTCGCTCATCTCTAATTATTAATACTTTTAAAACTTTGAGTTTTTAAGATGGTACATGTTTCCTAAAGATTCCATAGGTCTTCTTTACCAGCCAAGTGAATGAGATTCCAGAGAATCCCATCCACACCTTATGAAACAATATGTGCTGCAGACACTCTGCAATTTCCAAAAACATTGCGGTTTTGAAAATCACAGCATGTCAATTATACCTATAGTTTTCCTAAATGTGTAGTTATAATGGAAAGTCAGCAGAAGTAACCTCTGCAGACTTTCTGTGAAAAGTGCTGCAGGAAAAAAATGTGAAAAAATCTTTTTTTTTTTTTTTTTTTTCCCAACAGTGCTTTTCACAGAAAGCTTGCAGAGCGGCAAAACCAAGAGTAGGTACTGAACATCATAAATGATCATGTGATGGCTGCATTACTTTCAATGTCTTTGGAGGCTATAGCTGTGGTGTTTTGAAAATACAGATTGATGCTTGTCCAACTATCCCCAAGAGTATCACAAGCAAAAAAGGTTGTCCAGCACAGTGTTGGTTTCCAAGTAATAAGTTAAAACTTAGCTTTTATTTAGAGCATTTCACAGCTTATAAAAAGTTCATCATCTAAACAAAAGAGTACATGCCATAGAGCCCTCCCAATGCTAGTTTATGGAGTTCATCAACCATGAGCTACAATTATACTCTGAGGTTCTCTTCAGAGGCCGTGGGAGGGTAATCAAACATAAAAACATTGTTACTTACCTGTCCTGGGCTCTGGAGCTTCTCCCTGTGCTACTTTGTCCTACAGAGATGATGTCAAGCAGTTACATGGGTGACCCATTCCAAGAGCCATAATTTTTTAATTTTTCAATTAGCAGAGTTACATAATGGCTTGTTGTTTGTTAAACAAATTGTACTTTGCAATGCCCCATTCAATATTATATGCAATGTACTAGGAATATGGAAAAAATTTCTAAATGAGGTAGAAATGGGAAAAAAAAGTCAATTGCACCAATTTCTTTTTCACTTTTTATGACATTCACTATGCGGAAAAAATGACATGTTACCTGTATTCTGTGGGTCAGTACAATCACAGTGATAACAAATTGGTAAAATATTTGTAATACCATGATACTATTTTGGGGACGTTATGATGATTTGATCTCTTTTTATTACATTTTTTATAGGAGGTTTAGTGTTGAAATAAACAGCCATTTGTCCATTTAGATTTTTTCCCCGCTACGTCATTCAACATGTGGGATAAATAGTTTTATATTTTAATAGTTCGGAGATTTTTGAGTGCAGGGATGCCGAAAGTGTTTATGTTTATTATTGGTTATTTATCTTTATATGAGATCTAGGGAAAGGGGGGTGATTTGAACTTGTGTGTGTTTTTTATACTTTTAAAACCTTTTTTATTTTTTAGCTTACTTTTATTTTATTTTCAATGCTTTTTATAAAAAAAATTCAGACCCCCTAAGGCCCTCATTGATCCCTGTCATTCATACTATACAAAATTAATATATTGCAGTGTATAGGAAAATCCATTTACTTCCATTATACTTTGCCTACGGCTGCCTACAACAATCTGGAGGGTGATCGTTCAAAGAAGGCAGTGCCCATGCTTTCATTCAACCTCAGCATCTAAAGTGTTATACTATATGGAGAGGCCACTTTGGGGCATTACACTATATGTGAGCTGAAATAGCACTGTGGGGGTTCTTATTTTATTTGTGGAGGCCATTATATTACGTATAGGAGACACTGTGGGGGTCATTAGATGTTATCTTAGGTGTGCACCTATGTACCATTCAAACCACACCCACGCCAAGACTCTTTTGAAAAAAGGCACATTAAGTGCAAAACATAAAAAAAAGTGCCAAATAGTTAATTAGGTGCAACTAATAAAAAAAAAAAAAAAAAAACTACTTCTAGAAACATACCAGAATTCTGGCACAAAAGCAATGATAAATTGAACAGATGTAATAGTTGTAGCACACTTAATGACACTAGTGTGGGGGTGGTGGGGTTTATATTCTTTATTTAACATGATCTGCAATAATAAGGGACATGCATCAGACATGGAGATTAGGACCTCCCTTCTTCTTGTTATCTAAGGTGCACCTGCATAAGTGTCCTACCAGAAACACTCCCCTGAGATAGTCCCTCTCTAGTGTCATATTACAGGAGCTGTATACTGCTATTCTGACACTTGTTAACATTAAACTTTTATGGGGTGGATCATTCTCTGTACATATCTCGCATTGTACTAGTAATAATGCTCCCTATGTCCCATACTAACTAAGAGGGGACATAAGGCTGGAAGTGGTAAACCGCCGTCACCTTTGGCACATGTAATTGTTGTTGCAACCGATCAACTACATCCAAAGGTGAGGGCCAAACTGGTCCAGTGTGTTTTTGTACATCAAAAAATTTTCTTGCCAATATTATTCCAAACGGATCTACACTACAATGCGCTCGGTTTCTCCCTTTTTTCTGTTTCATATGACCCATACTAAGACTAAGTAAAAATGTAAAAAGATTTTTAAAAATAAAATACTGTGAAATATTAAACAGTGTAAATATTCTTTTCCCTATTTTTTATTTATTTATTTATTTTTTGCAGAAAAGTAGTCTAAAAATCAGCCATTTTTAAAAAAATATATATTGTGAGCCCCATAGAGATCACAATGCACATTTTTTTTCTCTTATCAATATGTCTTTTTTTGTAGAACAGGAGGAAATCCACACAAACATAGGGAGAACATAGAAACTCCTTGCAGATGTAGTTCCTGGAGGGATTTGAACCCAGGACTCCAGCGCTGCAATGCTAACCACTGAGCCACCGTGTTGCCCCAAAAGCAGTCATATTTGACATTGATTAGTCCATAATGACCCATACTATAAAAATAGTCCATTCTTTATTCCACACAATGAGCACTGTAATAACATATAAAAAAACAGCAGCATGTGTGAACAGCAACAGTTTTTTGTTTATATTACCTCTGACTAAAATAAATAAAAATTCTAAAAAGGTTGCATACAATCCAATAAGCTGTAATAAAAACTACATTTCATCCCAGAAAAACAAGGCCTTGGCCAACATACATACTGTACAACCACTGGATCAAGCAGCCATGAAAACTGTACATTTCTTGTGGCTGTTTTGCATTCAAGGGGCACCCTTTTTCACAGATCCCTCATAGACTTGATTCTATTGATAGATCAATGAAAATGGATAAAAAGGACAGGACCTATTTTTCCATGGTCTGTTAAAACGGACTGTCAAAAAATCAGTCATGTGAATAACCCTATTCACATGAATGAATTGTAATAAGGCTGTGTGACAGCTGTTAAAAAATCAGCCATTATACGACTGAGAACAATGTCCATGTGAATGAAAAAATCAGACATTAAAAAAAGATAAACCTTTTTCCATCAGTGTGTCACTTACTTTTCATTAGTTTTCCAGCCAC
Source organism: Leptodactylus fuscus (assembly GCF_031893055.1). NCBI lineage: Eukaryota > Metazoa > Chordata > Amphibia > Anura > Leptodactylidae > Leptodactylus > Leptodactylus fuscus. The sequence goes on from NC_134268.1 coordinate 113,569,678, forward strand.
ATCTTTTTTTTTTTTTTTTTTTTTTTTTCTTTTAAACAACTTTTTTTATTTCATTTTATTACAATAATATACAGCCATCAAAATCAGACATATAAAAGGAGATGGTACATCATAAACTATACAGAGAAAACCAGTCTGGCACATAAAATATGTTAATAAAGTGCAGTATTATGCCCTATTTTATGTGGGCTCACTCCACTTTACAAGGGACTTGAAGGCCCAGCACCCTCAGCAAAGTCGTTTCACATAACATTCTGAGGTCAACAGGGGTGAATTGTGAATTGCTAGTAAATGTTCATTGAGAATGCTGATCTATCTAGAACACATGCACATGATCAGGATAATATACAGATTTTCCATGTAGATAATAGTGTGCAAAATCTGCACCAAAGTCCACTAGAATTAAAGTCAATGATTTATCCGTGCAAAAATTGACAATTTGAAATTCACTGCATATTAATGTATTTCTTTTTTCCCAACATGGATTTGAAAAAATGACTTCAAAATGTTTGTGTATGAAAATTCTGCGTGTCCTCATGTAAATCCTGGTCATATGCATGTACCACTAAACTGCATGTGCTTAATCCACATTAGTTCTTAGGTTCATGTTTCCTCTCCCGACACATAGCCAGCACACAGCTTAGAAAGAACAATAATTGTAAGATACAAAACATACAGTTTTGAGTAATTTTACTTTTCAGTAATTTACTTTTCAAAAAGTGCCAGTGACAAAAACGTATATGCAGTTGTTTGTATAATGTAAAAATCTGTTCTGCAATCTCATGCCATAGTAATCATTGCAATAGTATATAGAATGTGTTATGTTATAATCTTTTTATTTTCATGTATGATATGATTTATTATGTATTGTTTGTGTTTTATATTATTTTCTTTCTTTCCTTTATTGCGGTAGGATTAGGTACATTAAAAGGCTACTCCGTACAGAAAACATTTTGTCACATCGCTTGAGATATTAATGGTCTTGGGAAAATGGTTCCAGTAAATCTTTTGTATGCATGAGATGCATTGTAAACACAGTGTTTAAGGATTTTCCGGACCATAGGGGAAAATTATCATGCAAATCCATGTAATTACTTTCCCGGCTGCTAAGCAATATTGCAGTTCATTTTTAATCGACATTAACAAATATGATATAAAATGTTTCTTCTCTGTTACTTATTCCTTTTCCCAATGCTTTCTTTTACTTATATACTGTAGAATAATACAGGTCGCCTCTTCAGATTTAACAAATACAGAAGATGCTGTAGATCATTTTGGTGGCTTGAATATTTTATGTACTTCATATAAAAATGTAACTTATTTATCATTATAAGAATGGATCTCTGCACATTACCCTGATATTTATGTGAGGTATGGTAAAGTATATTGCACACTTTTTGTACAATACACTATACTATTTGGAACATTTGAAACTTCTTTATACTGTTATATTTACATAATCAGTAGATTATATTGAACACTCATCTCTATGGGCACTCATCTGTATATTGAACACTCATCTCTATTGGCACTCGCCTGTATATTGAACACTCATCTCTATAGGCACTCATCTGTATACTGAACATTCATCTCTATGGGCGCTCATCTGTATATTGAACACTCATCTCTATGGGCACTCGCCTGTATATTGAACACTCATCTCTATGGGCACTCATCTGTATATTGAACACTCATCTCTATGGGCACTCATCTGTATATTGAACACTCATCTCTATGGGCACTCATCTGTATATTGAACACTCATCTCTATGGGCACTCGCCTGTATATTGAACACTCATCTCTATGGGCACTCGCCTGTATATTGAACACTCATCTCTATGGGCGCTCATCTGTATATTGAACACTCATCTCTATGGGTGCTCATCTGTATATAGAACACTACACTGCATGGGCACCATAATGTAAGCACAACACTATTACATGCATTTATGAAGTGCTCCTATATTGGATTAACTGTGTGAGTACAGCACATTGTAATATGTGGAATAGAGTATTTTATCTTTTCTCAGTGAAAGCATTATATTAGTTTGGGCCCTTGGGTGGTACATTAGGTCGGTGCTCTGTGACTGTATGTACTGGCATACAGTGTAAAAATAATCATTCCAAACAAGACTAAATTATAGGCAAAATCCAATATACCAGTCAGTGCAAAATCCTAGAAAATATTATCACCACTAAATACTGCAAGCAGCACTCAAAGAATAGCAATATAAGGCCTCATATAGCAAAACACAGATGAAAAAAATGCTGCAAAAACTCACTAGGATTTTCCTCCGTGTTTTTATGTTTTTTTTTTGTTTTTTTTTTTTGTTTGTTTGTTTTTTTTTTTTTTTAGGGGGGGGGGGTTGCATGCTTTTCTGTGTTTTATCTTTCCCTATTCAATATATAGAGAAAACGCTTCTGTTCCTGTAGTTTTTTTTTTTTAAAGCACAATTTTGAAAATACAGCTTTTCTGCAGCTCCTTTTTTCCTGCAAGGTAATTTTTTTTTGCAAGATGAGTAAGAATAATCAAATTTAAATCATTTAGTTGATAATATAAAATAGAGGAGCAGCAAAAACTCGTTTCTACAGCGTGGAGCCTTAGCTTAAATCAAACAAATAAAAGATTAAGCAACAGTTTTATACAATATAAATGGTAGTAGTTTAATTTACTATCATCCATGATGGTCAGAAATCTTGTGCATCAGGACATCTATAGCACCTTATTTGGCACAGGAGAACTCTAGGAATTATATTGTGTGAGGCTGCTGGAGAGCATATTATACTGTGTAGGGCCATTGTGGGGCATTATACTGTGTGGGGGCTCTAGGAAACATATTATGCTGTGTTGGGTTACTGTGTAGCAATATACTGTGTGGGGGCTCTTGGGAGCTTTTTATCATGTAGGGCCACTGTGGGGGCACAGGATATAATTTTATACTGTGTGGGGCAGTGTGGAGAATTATACACCATGTGGAGCATTACACTGTGGGGGACTGGGGAGAATTATATTGTGTGGGGAGCACTATGAATAATGTGTGGGGGTCACATAACAGTGGAAGCCCACACATTTAGCCAGTATTGAGCCCTAAAATTGCTTATGGAAGTCCTGTGTCCTATGCTCCTTCACTAAAATCTTGCACGTGTGTGGGGTACTCCATGGCCATGTCTTTCCCCATATATCACTATGCATTAACTGGCCATGGAGATATTAGGGCATGCATAACAATATACTGGATGACAATACAGGGAAAGTACTGCGTAATGCACAGTGCTGTTTGTCGGACAGTCAGCACATGTGCAAAATTTCAGTTTAGTAACTGTGATGTAGGCTATTAACATGAAGCTGTTGGGTGGGCAACCAGAGCAAGTTCCTCTGGTGGGCTGTAGGCCCTTCAGTTTGACACTGCTTTATGGTACCACTTTTTTGGAAGTAATACACTCACTTTCACTTTTGTCATTGATATAGTAAAAACTATTACACTCCAGGCTTTTCTCATGTGTTATGTACTGCTCATGGGAAAAGCCTGGAGTGTAATAGATTTTAATATAGTGTAATAGTTTGTATATTTTTCCATAAATATATTTTTAAAAAAATATTAATTAATCTATACCATTAACATGAAGTACAATATGTCATGAAAAAAGAAAACAATCTCAAAATCACATGGGTATAATAAAACATCTCAAAGTGACCTTAAGGCATTAAATAGAACCATATAGTTAACATGATTAAATGTTATTCTTTATTCTATCATATAACATTCAAACATGAAAATAGGCTTTTAGTTATAAAGAAAAAAGTGAAAATCTTCTTGTATACTGGAAAATAAAGTGAGTAAAACATTGCACAAGAACAATGGATAAGAGGACCGAAGCAGCAGAATAATCTAAATTCCACATATTGATATCATCCATTTCAACCTGTTCACAGCACAATAAATGACTGCTTCTTGATGTGCAGATTAAAAGAGAAAATTTAGAACTTGCTCAAAAACCTATCATTTTAATTTAATTAATATAAATGAATGAATTAAATAATGAATTAACCTAGTAATAAAAATATAATCTCCAGGGCTCACAACCTGATAAGGACAAGTGAAGTTTCACCCAAAAAAAGATTTCAGCCTTATATCCACATTGTGGTGGCCACAATCTGCCCAAAATATTGCCCTTATTTGATTTATGATTTTGAATTTAATATCTCAGTTTTATATGTAAAACTGTTCCACAATTTTCCACTACATACAAAGTTTTGCCCACATGCAGCTGATACAGTATCTGGCCTTGTTTATTAAAGCATAACTAAACTTTTGGACAACTTTTGATGTTCTGGCAGTATTTGTGTCATAAATAAAGATAAAATAAGATAATCTTTTAATAGTTCCACTGTAGGGAAATTTCAGTGTGTTTACAGAAGCGTGATAATACAGATACAAGATAATAAACAGTGATATACAGTACATACCAAAATTTTGGAATACCTTCTCATTTAAAGGATTTTCTGTATTTTCATGACTATGAAAATTGTAGATTCACACTGAAGGCATCAAAACTATGAATTAACACATGTGGAATTATATACTTAACAAAACAGTGTGAAACAACTGAAAATATGTCTTATATTCTAGATTCTTCAAAGTAGCCACCTTTTGCTTTGATTACTGCTTTGCACACTCTTGGCATTCTCTTAATGAGCTTCAAGAGATAGTCACCGGAAATGGTCTTCCAACAGTCTTGAAGGAGTTTCCAGAGATTCTTAGCACTTGTTGGCCCCTTTTGCCTTCAATCTGCAGTCCAGCTCACCCCAAACCATCTCGATTGGGTTCAGGTCTGGTGACTGTGGAGGCCAAGTCATCTGGCGTAACACCTCATCACTCTCCATTTTTGGTTAAATAGCCCTTACACAGCCTGGAAGTGTTTTGGGGTCATTGTCCTATTGAAAAATAAATGATAGTCCAGCTAAACGCAAACTGGATGGAATATCATGCCAATGCAAGATGCCGTGGTAGCCCCCATACCATCACACCTCCTCCTCCATGCTTCACGGTGGGAACCAGGCATATAGAGTCCATCTGTTCACCTTTTCTGCATCGCACAAAGACACGGTGGTTGGAACCAAAGATTTCAAATTTGGACTCACCAGACCAAAGCACAGGTTTCCACTGGTCTAATGTCCATTCCTTGTGTTCTTTAGCCCAAACAAGTCTCTTCTGCTTGTTGCCTGTCCTTAGCAGTGGTTTTCTAGCACCTATTTTACTATGAAGGCCTGCTGCACAAAGTCTACTCTTAACAGTTGTTTTAGAGATGTGTCTGCTGCTAGAACTCTGTGTGGCATTGACCTGGTCTCTAATCTGAGCTGCCGTTAACCTGCGATTTCTGAGGCTGGTGACTCGGATGAACTTATCCTCCACAGCAGTGGTGACTCTTGGTCTTCCTTTCCTGGGGTGGTCATGTATGCCAGTTTCTTTCTAGCACTTGATGGTTTTTGCAACTGCACTTGGGGACACTTTCAAAGTTTTCCCAATTTTTCGGACTGACTGACCTTCATTTCTTAAAGGGGTTGTCCCACGTCGGATACTCACCAGTCTTCGTTTCTTTGAAATCTTCTGTCTTCCGTCTTTGTTTCGTCATTGGTGGGCGGAGTCACATATGCAAAGCCAAACGGCGAGATGCCGCTGGCCCTGCGTGCGCGCTCATACACCAGTCTAGCCTTCACAATGCAAATACAGACCCGACAGGATGTCGGGTCTGTATTCGCATTGTGAAGGCTAGACTGGTGTATGAGCGTGCACGCAGGGCCAGCGGCATCTCGCCGCTTGGCTTTGCATATGTGACCCCGGAGTGGAATAACAGCATCGCTTCTGCCGCTGCTTGCTTCATGCAGGGCAGAAGCATAGCGATGTTGCTGGCTTCACCTGTGCCGGCGTCTAACTGTCCCCGGCATCCGCCTCTCTATTACAGCGGATGCTGGGGACAGTTAGACGCCGGCACAGGTGAAGCCAGAAACATCGCTATGCTTCTGCCCTGCATGAAGCCAGCAGCGGCAGAAGCGATGCTGTTATTCCGCTCCTCCGCCCACCCCCCGGAATAGAAGCATCGCTTCTGCCGCTGCTTGCTTCATGCAGGGCAGAAGCATAGCGATGTTGCTGGCTTCACCTGTGCTGGCGTCTAACCCTACATTGGTGGCTCCTTCCCCCAAAGGGTAAACTACCCCCCCCCTCAAGGCTCGCTCCCGTGCACTTAGCCCCTCCTCCCTTCCCCTGACAGCAGGCAGATATATCACTTGACTCAGGAGCAGCTAGGTCAGGGCTGTGGCCACAAAAAAATGAATAAAGTAAGATAGTGGACAAACAAAGCAGTTTTGCTGAAGCAGTGTATTTAGGAAAAGTCTTACATTCACATTAACAAGCAGTATAGATAGGATCCTTGTGACGGGACAACCCCTTTAAAGTAATGATGGCCACTCGTTTTTCTTTACTTAGCTGCTTTTTATTTCCATAATACAAATTCTAACAGTCTATTCAGTAAAATGTTGAGAATTCTCTCACCCTTATTTAATTTTTCAGATGGCAGACAGTGTCACTAAAATAACTCCCCTCAAGATATCTAGTCCTCAGGTGTCATCCGTGTATAATGCACAGAGAGTGCAAACAGTCACATTCATACCCTCTATAAAGAACACAGGCCACCACGTTTTGTGTGCTAGAAGCACCATGGGAGATCTCCAAGTAGGATCTGCCAGGTAGTATATCTGCAGTACTTAAAAACCAAAAAAAGCCCCTCTATCCTGGTTTAGGATAGTCTAAGGGTTATAGAAGTTGAAAGCTTAATGCATTTCCCTCCCTGTTTATGTTCACAGGTTCATTGGTGAATTCCGGTACTTAGAATGGTTGACAGCTACTAATAGTGCAGCAATATCTGATATCTGATTCACATTTAGAGAGGAGGTGATTTTATAAAACAAATGTCTTAAGCTGAATGTACTGTAGATGGACGTTCAAAATGGATACAAGTATCTCAAATGGCCTAAATAGGAAAGAGAGCTTTTTAAATTCCAGTAGTTTATGTATATTTTAAAGGGATCCTATCATTAAAACACATTTTTTTTTCTGGTTGACACATAGGAATAGACTTAAGAAAGGCTATTCTTCTCCTACCTTTAGATGTCTTCTCCACGCCACCATTCGGTAGAAATCCCAGTTCTCTCGCAGCACTGGGAGCGGGCCCCAGTGGTCAAACAGCACTGGTGGCATCCCCAATGCTGCGAGAAAACTCTCCAGTGCTGCCCCCATCTTCTTCAGGAACGTCCTCTTCATATGTCTTCTTCCAGTGCAGGCGGTCAAACTTGTAGGCCTTGGGCCTTGGGCCTCGGGCAGAGCCGAATGTGCATGCCTGCAGCCACAATAAAAATGGCCACTTACACATTAAGTAAGTAGCCATTTTCTTGTGGCCTGTGGACACTGACACAGGAGTACTGGAATACAATACAATGTGGTTTCCTGATGCACCAGTCCTCTTTAAGTAGGAGAAATGTACATACTTCCATATCCCTGCTAAAGGAAGCCAAGTACTCCCGATAAACATTGGAGACAAAGTATTACTCTGAAGCTATGAGTGACATCACAAAGAGAGGTCAGGCCCTCCAAAGTGCAAAACGAGGACATACAGTATGCTACACACTGGAGCGCCTCTTGGGGTATCTACCTAACTACCTTGGACTAGGCTTCTCCTGACATGCCAAACAAGATATGTAGTGCGTGCAGTGGCATATCTCATTGAAAGCAATAGGGAAAAAAGCCTCCCATTGATTTCAATGGGTAGCGCTCATATGCCGACACCATTCAAGTCAATGGGAGGTGGTTTTTACGCACTCATTCTGAACAACTTTTATGTTCAGAATGAGCAGAGTGTATACTCCGTGTGAAGGCTTCCTTATGTGATAAGTTAAACAGTTATCTCGTTATACAGTAGTCTGATGTTGCATATCTGTATATTTTAGGGGGCACCACATGCTTTGTGTGGAATACTTTAAAGCTGAGGCCCCACATTGCAGAAAATCTGCTTTTTTGTTGAAGATTTTGCTGTGGTTTTTTGACCCAAATATATAGCAAGAAATTCTACTTCTCCCATTTTCTACATCTACACCTGACTTTGGATAAAAAGCAACTGTAGCAAAAAACAAATAAACAAAAAAAAAAAAAGCTGTGCTTCACTAGGTAAAGCCTTAGCCTAAATTGGTTTACCCATGAACAAAATCATATTAAATTTTGTAGACAAATAAAAGTTAAACATTTTTGCAAATACAAATAAAGAAGAATTTTGCTCTATCATCATTCCGGTGGTGACAGTCTGTTGTCTTGATAAGTTGCCATTAAATGTGAACATGAATGCAGAAACTGTCTATGGTTTGGTGTTTGTCAGAAGCCCAGCTATGATTTCCTTATTGTTAACAGGTTATCAGGCAGGGACACTACATGACAAGAAGATAACCTGGCCACAATATTGAAATCATGGCTGGATTCCTGACAAGTGCGAGACTATAGAAAGGTTTTGCATTCATATAACTGCTTATATTCAGTAGCTGAACATGCCTAATATTTCCCGTAATTTTGGAGGATGAGATGGACCACAGGTTGAGACAGGAAAAATTAGGAAAAATATTTTTTTTAAAATGTTCATTTTTTCACCAGTGAGTTCTTCATATCCCATTTAGTTAGATTTTTTTTTTTTTTTTTTGCTCAATCACATTATTTTAGTTTACTCTAAATCCCATTGCATGAGAAACTTCCTACAATTTTTATTTATTTAATCCTTACCCTGGGTAGTCTAGCCCCAATGACTATGTTTTAATTGAAAAGGCTCATTTTAATGTAGGTTCACACAAACTGATCCAAAGAAAAGTCTCCTGCTTATATGCAGCATTCTAGGGTCCCATATCTAATGGCCATACAGAGAATCCATTTGTGAAAAGGCAGGTGTTCCTATACATCGGCCATTCTGTTCATACACAAGCAGTTAGCCCACTCACACACTTGCACAGGCAGTCAGGACCCTACTGTGATTGACAATGCTATTTTGCAATAAGAAATTCTGAAATTCACAACTTATTTTTTATTTTATTTTTGTTGTATTTTGTTTTATGTTTGTTCATTGATGGTATAAAGGAAAATGCTACTTCCTTCCTTTATTTTAATACCGGTTCACATCTGCATTCAGGTTTCTGTTCTGGGAGTCCACTTGGGGACCCCCTGAACAGAAATCTATATGCATAAAAAAGCGGCTACCAAAGGAAACCCGCGGACCCCATAGACTATAATTGGGTCCGTGTGGCTCCTGCTCGGTTTCTGAATGAAATATGCAGAGAGGAAAGTCCTGCAAGCAACAGTTTTCTCTCCACAGGTTTCATTCAGAAACTGAAAGGCGTTCACACGGACCCCATCATAGTCTACGGGGTCTGCTGGTTTCCTTAGGTAACTGCTTTTTTATGCGTATAGGTTTCCGTTCAGGGGTTCCCAAGCGGACTCAACGAATTGAAACGCGAATGCAGATGTGAACGGGGCCATAGTTTTAGCGCTGAAAAATGCATAAAATTCTTATGTGAAGCCATCCTAATGAAATTGTATCTATGCCTATACTGAAAGCAGCAGCAAATATGAAATGTGTAATTCCAAGGTGATACAACACACACGGATATACAGTTTGTAGTTTACCAAAAGTTTACTGTATTTGCAGTACTTTATCTATATCTGTCAAAGAGGATGCTATCCAGGGCTTACTGTATGTTCTAATACTTAATATGGGTCGGAGGACCCCTTCTTTGCTAGCACCACAAATTTCTTATGAGTGTGCGGTACCACTGATTTCTCTGTACTGTATGTTCTAAGTGATATGTGTGTGGTACTGTTACTGTACGTATGCAGATTATTTTTTGAAGAGCATGGCTACACCAGATAGTCTTGTTACTTAGATGACTTTTGTGTTTTTTGATCAATAGTTAGAAATGTCACATAAAAAGCACAATGTATAATTACAGTGATGTACATGGGGGGAAGGGGGGTCCATGATGTGTTGGACTTAAGGTTTGTTCTGCTTGATGCCCCAGTGCATAAAACTTAAGGACACAAAGTAATGCATTAAAATTAAATTAAAGGTTAATTCTACCTGAATCATAGAAAGACTTGTCCAGATCTTTAATAAGTCACAAAGTAGAAATTGAGCTTTTGTATAAAAGTTAGGTTCTCGCAGTTAGGCACAAAATACAGCTGTAAAAATAGAAATTCTCCATCCCTTTTCTATCACCTGGTTTACATGTAGAGCTTAGGAGTCTTTCAATATATCAGAATATTTTATATGGACAAGATGTAGTGCTGCAAGTTTCTCACTGAATAAAAAATGTACAACAGATTCCCAAGAGTTATTTTGCATATTGCTTTATGCAAATTCTATTTGATGGAATATCATGAGAATATTCTCCTCCATGATATTATTAGCATTTCCCTGCCAATGGAAAGTAATGGCAATTCATATAACACTATCCCTGGGGATAGCAGAGAAAAGATACACACATTTAAAGCAGTAATTGTGAGAGGATTCTAGTAAAGATATAGATGTGCAAGGAAGTTTGGACACATATTAATAACAATAAAATATGATAAGGTAAGCACACAGATGGTAGCCTTCTATTGTACAGAAGATGTCACAGTTATTTATGTGTTACGTGTTTTTATTACAAATGCATTTACTATTTCTTGAATTGGAACCTGGCAGAAATATGCAATTGAAAAGGTATCTTGCTATTTAATAATAAATAGCATTGTTGAAAAATTTGTTACATCGTATAATTCCTTATTTCTAACTTTCTGAATACAAAATCCTAAAGTAACATAGACATATGAAAGGTATTGATGAATAAGAGTCAAACACACAAAATAATGATGTGCTATAGTAGAAACCTACAGTAAACATATGAGGAGCTAACCAGGAGCTCACGGAAATCTGCGGCCAAGGTGAGTCCCTGACGCCCCTGCTACCTCTGACTAAGTTTGGTTGGCTGCAAATCCAGGAATGCAGGAACAAACAGATTGGGAAACTTTCAGTAACTGATTCCCTGACTGAACCTGCCTAACCTCTGAGTAACGTCCTTACAAGGAAACCCCAAACAGGAACCTACAATAGATTCCCTACAGTCAGGGCCGCCGATAGGGCAGTATTACCACTACTGGTGTCAGGGGCCCGGCCAAATTGAAAAATGGGGGGGGCCCAGTTTTGGCCGGACCCCTGGCGCCCGCAGCAGCAATTGTACCCTGGGCTGGCGTCACTATAGTATAGTCGGGCAAGTGCCGGGGCCCACAGAGCCTCTTGGGGCCCCCCGGCACTTGCCTGTCCCGATTTCAGCTCATCGGCGTCCGTCGGACGCCGTTGAGCTCAATACACAGGCGATTAAAGCAGGAGCTCAGCTCAGCTCCTGGTTTAATGCTGCGCTTCGGCGTGTGTCACATCGCGCGTGACGGCGTGACGGCATGACGTCACGACGTCACATCGCGCTTACACCTGTCAGTGGAGTGAGATGAGCGTCAGAGAGAGGAGCGGCGAGGGAGCGATGAAGGAAGGGTGAGTGTAAATAAGTGTTTGTTTTGTGTTTAACATAATGAAGGGGGCCCATGAAACTGGGGGGCAAATGAAGGGGGGGGGGACGGCATGACACTGTGCAAGATGAAGGGGGTGGGGAGAGAATGGCATGACACTGGGGCAAATGAAGGGGGGATGACATTACACTGGGGCAGATGGGGGGGAGAATGGCATTACACTGGGGCAGATAAAGTGGGAGAATGGCATTACACTGGGGCAGATGAAGTGGGAGAATGGCATTACACTGGGGCAGATGAAGTGGGAGAATGGCATTACACTGGGGCAGATGAAGTGGGAGAATGGCATTACACTGGGGCAGATGAAGTGGGAGAATGGCATTACACTGGGGCAGATGAAGTGGGAGAATGGCATTACACTGGGGCAGATGAAGTGGGAGAATGGCATTAAACTGGGGCAAATGAAGGGGGGAGAATGGCATGACACTGGGGCAGATGAAGGGGGGATAATGGCATGACACTGGGGCAGATGAAGGGGGGAGAATGGCATGACACTGGGGCAGATGAAGGGGGGAGAATGGCATGACACTGGGGCAGATGAAGGGGGGAGAATGGCATGACACTGGGGCAGATGAAGGGGGTGGGGAGAGAATGGCATGGACACTGGGGCAGATGAAGGGGGAGGAATGGCATGACACTGGGGCAGAGATGGGGGGACATGAAACTGTGGGCAGTTGAAAGGGGGAGAACAGCATGAAACTGGGGACAGAGATGGAGGGGGGACATGAAACGGGGCAGATGAAGGGTGTATATGAAACTGGGGGAGAGATAGAGGGGGGACATATAATTTACAGGTGACTGTAGGAGGATTATACTGTGTGGGAGCACATGAAAATGAATGAGAATGGGTGGAGTCAACAGAAAAGTGGGCGGAGCTAAACTTGTTGCGGCGCGCGGAGCGCTCCGCACATTTTCTACCTCTTTCTACTCTTCAAAAGTTGGGAGGTAATACATAATTGGTATGTCACAAAATAAAGTGGTGTTAAAATGGCGGGGGGGGGGGCAGACACTTAGGGTGTATGGGGCCCCAAAATTCCTGGTGGCGGCCCTGCCTACAGTTACCCTTACAGTGGACTGGAATGAGCAAAAAGAAGCAAACCAAGTACTACTAGCTATTAGAGATGAGCGAGTAGTACTCGATCGAGTAGGTATTCGATCGAATACTATGGTATTCGAAATACTCGTACTCGATCAAGTACCACTCGCTATTTGAATGTAAAAGTTTGATGCAGAACCAGCATTGATTGGCTGAATGCTATACAGTCGGCCAATCAATGCTGGTTCTTCTCCTACCTTTAGAAGTCTTCTCCGTGCAGCTTCCCCGCGGCGTCTTCCAGCTCTGAATTCACTCTGACAGGCATCGGGCCTGGGCAGAGTTGACTGCACATGCCCGCTTGTAGTACGGACATGCACAGTCAGCTCTGCCCAGGCCCGATGCCTAGCAGAGTGAATTCAGAGCTGGAAGACGCCGCGGGGAAGCTGCACGGAGAAGACTTCTAAAGGTAGGAGAAGAACCAGCATTGATTGGCCGACTGTATAGCATTCGGCCAATCAATGCTGGTTCAGCATCGAACTTTTACATTCAAATAGCGAGTGGTACTTGATCGAGTACGAGTATTTCGAATACCATAGTATTCGATCGAATACCTACTCGATCGAGTACTACTCGCTCATCTCTAATAGCTAGTAGTATTCGATTTTAGTAGTCGAATATTGAGGGACTACTCAAAACGAATATCGCATCTCAAACATTTTACTGTTCGCTCATCTCTACTACCGTAGCTATGACAGATAACAGAGCAATAGCAGAAAACTGTAGTCAGGCAAGACCAGTGGTAGATATTGGTGTGCAATAGAATACAGAAATAAACAAGGAAAGTAAATAGCCAGGGAACAGGAAGGGTAAGGGCTAATTCACATGGGGCAAAATGGTCAGGATTTTGACGTGGAATCTGTGTCAAAATCCTGATGCTTCCCATTGAAATCAATGGGAGCCAGTCATTTCCTTTTTCCGTGAGTGGTTTGTTCCAGATCAAAGAAGCTAGCTGCCCTTTCTTCAGGTGGATTCCGCAGCTGATTCAGACACCACCATTCATTTGGGCCTAAGCTGGAGCATAAAGCCACGACAGGATGCAAGTTCACTGCATCGGCATTCCGTCACAGCAGCCGCGACGGAATGTGTTCACGTGGAACCCCATGCGAACTAGCTCTAAGGTAAAACAAAGGGCTGGAGCAGGAGTACAGATACAAGTTAGATAGAACCAGTAAACTGAAAACAAGGCTGAATGCTATAGCAGGCACATGAACTTGGGGGGGGGGGACTAAATAGGAACAGAGATATGAGCCCCACCCTTCACAGATAGGAATGACTGGCTAGACAGTCTGCCATTCAAACAAACACCAAAGAAACAAGTTAACCCCTTAATGCGTGCCAGGAGTCTCTGGCACGCCTTCAGGGCAAGCGCCGCATAACAGGAAGACCACAGCATCCCCAAATCCTGACAAAACACATCTTAAAATACCAAGTATAGTATTTTTTTTTTGTTAGACTTAGCATATACAATTACACACATTGACCTTGGCAGAATTTTTTTTAATTAGTTTCATTTTTACAGTCTATGAACCAGTGTTTAGTCACAATGTGGGAATTCATTCTGAGTTATTTTATCTCCTCCTATAAACTTCCTCCTCCTAACTCTCCCTACTACTACCTTTAACTCTAAGGCTAGGTTCACACCTGTGCCCAGACTCTGTTTAGGGATTCCATACCTGAATCCAATTGAAAAATTCATAGAGAAAAAAAATGCAAGCAGTACTTTTCTCTCTGCATTTTTCAAGCGGAAACTGGGCAGAAACGCTGCACATCCCATTATAGTCTATGGGTAACCGCTTTTTAAGCGGATTGAGTGTACATTTTTCGGGTCCCTAAGCAGACCTGAAGAACGGAAACAGGAATGTAGGAGTGAACCTAGAAGAACACTGAGAGAAGGGTTGGGCAGTTCAGAGAGAATAGACACATTCAAGAGCAATGTGCCATCAAATCTATGTCCGAAGCAACAGTACAGCCAAACATTTGAAGTTCCACAGATTCTACATCACTAAGACATTTTAGGAGAATCTTTAAAAGTTATTTTCATTTTGTTTTGTATTTAAAAAGATAACAAAACACCAGGAAGAATTTTGCAGTTAGTTAGAACAATTTATAGATTATTATAACAAGTTAATTAAAAAAGGCAATAAACAGGAATATTATAAACATGTTTTTTTTTTTATTCATCAGACTTTTTACACCATAATCATTCCTTTTATGGTCCTGTCACAACACCCTCTGAATAACAAACCTCTACCTCATAAAAGATGCCCCCAACTATATTCATACAGATGTCTACACTCACCGGCCACTTTATTAGGTACACCATGCTAGTAACGGGTTGGACCCCCTTTTGCCTTCAGAACTGCCTCAATTCTTCGTGGCATAGATTCAACAAGGTGCTGGAAGCATTCCTCAGAGATTTTGGTCCATATTGACATGATGGCATCACACAGTTGCCGCAGATTTGTCGGCTGCACATCCATGATGCGAATCTCCCGTTCCACCACATCCCAAAGATACTCTATTGGATTGAGATCTGGTGACTGTGGAGGCCATTGGAGTACAGTGAACTCATTGTCATGTTCAAGAAACCAGTCTGAGATGATTCCAGCTTTATGACATGGCGCATTATCCTGCTGAAAGTAGCCATCAGATGTTGGGTACATTGTGGTCATAAAGGGATGGACATGGTCAGCAACAATACTCAGGTAGGCTTTGGCGTTGCAACGATGCTCAATTGGTACCAAGAGGCCCAAAGAGTGCCAAGAAAATATTCCCCACACCATGACACCACCACCACCAGCCTGAACCGTTGATACAAGGCAGGATGGATCCATGCTTTCATGTTGTTGACGCCAAATTCTGACCCTACTATCCGAATGTCGCAGCAGAAATCGAGACTCATCAGACCAGGCAACGTTTTTCCAATCTTCAATTGTCCAATTTCGATGAGCTTGTGCAAATTGTAGCCTCAGTTTCCTGTTCTTAGCTGAAAGGAGTGGCACCCGGTGTGGTCTTCTGCTGCTGTAGCCCATCTGCCTCAAAGTTCGACGTACTGTGCGTTCAGAGATGCTCTTCTGGCTACCTTGGTTTTAACGGGTGGCTATTTGAGTCACTGTTGCCTTTCTATCAGCTCGAACCAGTCTGGCCATTCTCCTCTGACCTCTGGCATCAACAACGCATTTCCGCCCACAGAACTGCCGCTCACTGGATGTTTTTTCTTTTTCGGACCATTCTCTGTAAACCCTAGAGATGGTTGTGCGTGAAAATCCCAGTAGATCAGCAGTTTCTGAAATACTCAGACCAGCCCTTCTGGCACCAACAACCATGCCACGTTCAAAGGCACTCAAATCACCTTTCTTCCCCATACTGATGCTCGGTTTGAACTGCAGGAGATTGTCTTGACCATGTCTACATGCCTAAATGCACTGAGTTGCCGCCATGTGATTGGCTGATTAGAAATTAAGTGTTAACGAGCAGTTGGACAGGTGTACCTAATAAAGTGGCCGGTGAGTATATATAAATAGATAACATAATAACACATTACTGATGACCTCTTACATGTACTAAACACAATGCAGAAGTCAGCAAAGAGAAATGTTCTGTGATACAATTGAAGTCATTGGAAATGTCTTACTGGAAAGGAGGATTTAATACAGTAGTAGGACAAGCCAAATACCATGTACCTGTACAAATCTCCATGGAAGGTGGGGCCACACAATAGCTCAGTGGTGAGTCCTGCAGCCCAACAGCGCTGGAGTCCTGGTGTTCAAATCCCACCAAGGGCATAAAACCATCTGCAAGGAGTTTCCATGTTCTTCCCGTGTTTGCATGGATTTCCATCCCATATTCCAACACATACTGATAGGGAAAAAATGTGCATTGTGAGCTCTATGTGGGGCTCACAATCTACAAAAAAAAAACAAAAAAAAAACAAAAAACCTCCATGGGAGGTGAACCTATGCGGCGCTGTATAGGATATAATTCACTCCATATTCTTTGCAGTGACTTCCAAACTACTGTAAGTAACTCTATGAACTGTCCCTCCCTATACAATTTGTCTATTATATGCCTGGACTATTGATGGGGTTATCACCAACACTCTCTGGGATTCTTGCTGAAAAACAATACATGATTTATAAAGAAAAAAACAGACAACAATATTTGATAAAAAGTGTGTGTGGGCTGCTACTGTATAAAAAAATCAGCTTATATATTCAAGAAGAAATGGAGTACAAAAACATATACTCTAATATGAACCAAGGCAATCTTTTTAAACCAAAATGTGAGGACCCTAAGAACATATATACATATCACAAATCACCACCTAGTTAGGCTGACCCGCCTGCCAGTATAAAGGCATGATGAGACAAGTGTTAAAGTCAATGAAATAATTCCCCAGTTTAAAAAAAAGGCTGTAGATATATAGAGATGAAGTGGCAATTGTCAGAAAGCTTCTAGTATAATAAGTAATACAGTGCTAGTGCTATGAAGTATCCATATCATCACGGTGCAAACAGAAGTACCATAAGGAGAAACAATATGGAGCTAAAACAACATTATTAGTTAAAAAGAGGAGGAGAGAGAAATGAATGACCCCCCCCTCCCCCCATGCGCATATCCCTGCATATCCTTGTTACATTGCAGCTTCCTCATGAATATAAAGCATAGCTTGAGTGCACAGTTGGCCAGTTTGCATAGCATATATTGGGCTATACACAGTGCAGACTAGTTTCAGCCACCTGCATTTGGCTATAACACATCCCAGCATAAATCTTCCAGGCACTATGGTACTAAACAGTGCAGGCAACTTTTTGGTAAGACCACAATTCCTGATATTTTTGGACACGTCATCAGCCCCCTTTACTAGATTTGAGTGGGTACAAAGGCATTGTAATGGTAGTCAGGACTCCAGGTGGGTCGTCATTGACAGTTATAATACACAACAACAAGAAAATAATACAATACAATAACAAAGGTGACCTGTGATATCATGTCTATGGTGAACGATACAAAATTTAGAATTAACAAAACATTGCTAGAATTGATAGTTATTTTAATTACTTACAATTCAGCTAAAGTTAATTAAGTTTTGTCAAATATTTAATCAATTATTTTTATGGCTGAAATAAAAACCTCCTGCCTGAAGCAGCCCTGTAAAGCATAGCGAATCGCAGTGGATTTCATTGAGCTTTTGCTGGGATTTTCTCTGCTTTGTTCCTTCCTCTATTCAATATATAGGAGAAACGCTTGTAATTCTGCATTGACTCTTGGCAGAAATTCCCTACGATTTCCAGTCATATTGTAAACTATAAGGCACTGTATTGATTAGAAAAGCTATACATAAGCATGTGCACAATTGGCTCCCCTTCTTTACCCTTCACATCTCCAATTTATTTAGGTTTATGCATGGTACTGTCATCAACTCAGGTGTAAATATGACATTACCTACCACATGTACCACAAAAAGTATTACACCTGTAATAAATGTTTTTCATTGAATTTCAGTTCAATTGTTCCATGTAGATTTATTTTGTAATATAAATGTATAGGGGAGATGTCCTAAAGTATATGTAGAGGGTGCCCCCTATTGGTGACAGTAACTAACCAATATGATGTTATTGAATCAAGCAGTCTAATTACTAGAGATGAGCGAACACTAAAATGTTCGAGGTTCGAAATTCGATTCGAACAGCCGCTCAATGTTCGTGTGTTCGAACGGGTTTCGAACCCCATTATAGTCTATGGGGAACATATACTCGTTAAGGGGGAAACCCAAATCCGTGTCTGGAGGGTCATCAAGTCCACTATGACACCCCAGGAAATGATGCCAACACCTCTGGAATGACACTGGGACAGCAGGGGAAGCATGTCTGGGGGCATCTAACACACCAAAGACCCTCTATTACCCCAACATCACAGCCTAACAACTACACACTTTACACACTCAATACCACCTCTCTGACAGTAGGAAAACACCTTGAAACATGTGTATTTGGCACTTGCAGTGAGGAGAGCTTGTCACCAGCAGTGAATTTGGCCCTTGTAGTAAGTTGAGGTTGGCACCAACATTTGTTTTGAAAATCAGGGTGGATTGAGCCTCTAACCAGCAGAGTTTGGACCAATTCATGGTGGAGGGAGCCTCTAAAAACCCCAGTTTGGACCAATTCATGGTGGAGGGAGCCTCTAAAAACCCCAATTTGGACCAATTCATGGTGGAGGGAGCCTCTAAAAAACCCAGTTTGGACCAATTCATGGTGGAGGGAGCCTCTAAACAGCCCAGTTTGGGCAAATTCATGGTGGAGGGAGCCTCTAACCAGCCCAGTTTGGACCAATTCATGGTGGAGGGAGCCTCTAAACAGCCCAGTTTGGGCAAATTCATGGTGGAGGGAGCCTCTAACCAGCCCAGTTTGGACCAATTCATGGTGGAGGGAACCTCTAAAAACCCCAATTTGGACCAATTCATGGTGGAGGGAGCCTCTAAACAGCCCAGTTTGGACCAATTCATGGTGGAGGGAGCCATTAAAAACCCCAGTTTGGACGAAATCATGGTGGAGGGAGGCTCTAAAAACCCCAATTTGGACCAATTCATGGTGGAGGGAGCCTGTAAACAGCCCAGTTTGGGCAAATTCATGGTGGAGGGAGCCTCTAACCAGCCCAGTTTGGACCAATTCATGGTGGAGGGAGCCTCTAACCAGCCCAGTTTGGGCAAATTCATGGTGGAGGGAGCCTCTAAAAACCCCAATTTGGACCAATTCATGGTGGAGGGAGCCTCTAAAAAACCCAGTTTGGACCAATTCATGGTGGAGGGAGCCTCTAAAAACCCCAATTTGGACCAATTCATGGTGGAGGGAGCCTCTAAAAAACCCAGTTTGGACCAATTCATGGTGGAGGGAGGCTCTAACAACCCCAGTTTGGGCAAATTCATGGTGGAGGGAGCCTCTAAAAAACCCAGTTTGGACCAATTCATGGTGGAGGGAGCCTCTAAACAGCCCAGTTTGGACCAATTCATGGTGGAGGGAGCCTCTAAAAACCCCAGTTTGGACCAATTCATGGTGGAGGGAGCCTCTAAACAGCCCAGTTTGGGCAAATTCATGGTGGAGGGAGCCTCTAACCAGCCCAGTTTGGACCAATTCATGGTGGAGGGAACCTCTAACCAGCCCAGTTTGGGCAAATTCATGGTGGAGGGAGCCTCTAAAAACCCCAATTTGGACCAATTCATGGTGGAGGGAGCCTCTAAAAAACCCAGTTTGGACCAATTCATGGTGGAGGGAGCCTCTAAAAACCCCAATTTGGACCAATTCATGGTGGAGGGAGCCTCTAAACAGCCCAGTTTGGACCAATTCATGGTGGAGGGAGCCTCTAAAAACCCCAGTTTGGACCAAATCATGGTGGAGGGAGCCTCTAAAAACCCCAGTTTGGACCAATTCATGGTGGAGGGAGCCTCTAAAAAACCCAATTTGGACCAATTCATGGTGGAGGGAGCCATTAAAAACCCCAGTTTGGACGAAATCATGGTGGAGGGAGGCTCTAAAAACCCCAATTTGGACCAATTCATGGTAGAGGGAGCCTGTAAACAGCCCAGTTTGGGCAAATTCATGGTGGAGGGAGCCTCTAACCAGCCCAGTTTGGACCAATTCATGGTGGAGGGAGCCTCTAACCAGCCCAGTTTGGGCAAATTCATGGTGGAGGGAGCCTCTAAAAACCCCAATTTGGACCAATTCATGGTGGAGGGAGCCTCTAAAAAACCCAGTTTGGACCAATTCATGGTGGAGGGAGCCTCTAAAAACCCCAATTTGGACCAATTCATGGTGGAGGGAGCCTCTAAAAAACCCAGTTTGGACCAATTCATGGTGGAGGGAGGCTCTAACAACCCCAGTTTGGGCAAATTCATGGTGGAGGGAGCCTCTAAAAAACCCAGTTTGGACCAATTCATGGTGGAGGGAGCCTCTAAAAACCCCAGTTTGGACCAATTCATGGTGGAGGGAGCCTCTAAAAACCCCAGTTTGGACCAATTCATGGTGGAGGGAGCCTCTAAAAAACCCAGTTTGGACCAATTCATGGTGGAGGGAGCCTCTAAACAGCCCAGTTTGGACCAATTCATGGTGGAGGGAGCCTCTAAACAGCCCAGTTTGGGCAAATTCATGGTGGAGGGAGCCTCTAAAAAACCCAGTTTGGACCAATTCATGGTGGAGGGAGCCTCTAAAAAACCCCAATTTGGACCAATTCATGGTGGAGGGAGCCTCTAAACAGCCCAGTTTGGGCAAATTCATGGTGGAGGGAGCCTCTAACCAGCCCAGTTTGGACCAATTCATGGTGGAGGGAGCCTCTAACCAGCCCAGTTTGGGCAAATTCATGGTGGAGGGAGCCTCTACAAACCCCAATTTGGACCAATTCATGGTGGAGGGAGCCTCTAAAAAACCCAGTTTGGACCAATTCATGGTGGAGGGAGCCTCTAAAAACCCCAATTTGGACCAATTCATGGTGGAGGGAGCCTCTAAACAGCCCAGTTTGGGCAAATTCATGGTGGAGGGAGCCTCTAACCAGCCCAGTTTGGACCAATTCATGGTGGAGGGAGCCTCTAACCAGCCCAGTTTGAGCAAATTCATGGTGGAGGGAGCCTCTGCAAACCCCAATTTGGACCAATTCATGGTGGAGGGAGCCTCTAAAAAACCCAGTTTGGACCAATTCATGGTGGAGGGATACTCTAAAAACCCCAATTTGGACCAATTCATGGTGGAGGGAGCCTCTAAAAAACCCAGTTTGGACCAATTCATGGTGGAGGGAGCCTCTAACAACCCCAGTTTAGGCAAATTCATGGTGGAGGGAGCCTCTAAAAAACCCAGTTTGGACCAATTCATGGTGGAGGGAGCCTCTAAAAACCCCAATTTGGACCAATTCATGGTGGAGGGAGCCTCTAAAAAACCCAGTTTGGACCAATTCATGGTGGAGGGAGCCTCTAACAACCCCAGCTTGGGCAAATTCATGGTGGAGGGAGCCTCTAAAAAACCCAGTTTGGACCAATTCATGGTGGAGGGAGCCTCTAAAAACCCCAATTTGGACCAATTCATGGTGGAGGGAGCCTCTAACCAGCCCAGTTTGGACCAATTCATGGTGGAGGGAGCCTCTAACCAGCCCAGTTTGGACCAATTCATGGTGGAGGGAGCCTCTAAACAGCCCAGTTTGGGCAAATTCATGGTGGAGGGAGCCTCTAACCAGCCCAGTTTGGACCAATTCATGGTGGAGGGAGCCTCTAAAAACCCCAATTTGGACCAATTCATGGTGGAGGGAGCCTCTAAACAGCCCAGTTTGGACCAATTCATGGTGGAAGGAGCCTCTAAAAACCCCAGTTTGGACCAATTCATGGTGGAGGGAGCCTCTAAAAACCCCAGTTTGGACCAATTCATGGTGGAGGGAGCCTCTAAAAACCCCAGTTTGGACCAATTCATGGTGGAGGGAGCCTCTAACCAGCAGAGTTGGGGGAAATCATGGTGGAGGGAGCCTCTAACCAGCAGAGTTGGGGGAAATCAGGGTGGAGGGAGCCTCTAACCAGCAGAGTTGGGGGAAATCAGGGTGGAGGGAGACTCTAACCAGCAGAGTTGTGGGAAAGCAGGGTGGAGGGAGCCTCTAACCAGCAGAGTTGGGGGAAATCATGGTGGAGGGAGGCTCTAACCAGCAGAGTTGGGGGAAATCAGGGTGGAGGGAACCTCTAACCAGCAGAGTTGTGGGAAATCAGGGTGGAGGGAGACTATAACCAGCAGAGTTGGGGGAAATCATGGTGGAGGGAGCCTAGTATTAGCAGAATTGTGCAACGCTTATGGTGGATGAGTATGAGGATGCGGAGGGATTGGAGAGGTTGAGCACAGACATGGAGTTTCATGTTGGGGTGCTTTACACAGGTGGGCACAAAAATGAAGGCTCTATCCAGTGGTGGTTCATTTTTATCAAAGTGAGCCGGTCGGCACTCTCAGCTGACAGACGGGTGCGCTTGTCAGTGATGATGCCACCGGCTGCACTGAACACCCTCTCAGATAGGACGCTGGCGGCAGGACAGGACAGCACCTCCAAGGCATATAGGGCAAGTTCAAGCCACAGGTCCAACTTCGACACCCAATACGTGTAGGGCGCAGAGGGGTCGGAGAGGACAGGGCTGTGGTCAGAAAGGTATTCCCGCAACATGCGCCTATACTTCTCACGCCTGGTGACACTAGGACCCTCTGTGGCGGCACTTTGGCGAGGGGGTGCCATCAAGGTGTCCCAGACCTTAGACAGTGTGCCCCTCGTTTGTGTGGACCGGTGAGAACTTGGTCGCCTACTGGAGGAACTGCCCTCCCTGCCGCCAACGTCACATGCTGGAAACATCTCCATCATATTCTGCACCAATTGCCTGTGGCAAGCATTGATGCGATTGGCCCTCCCCTCTACCGGAATAAAAGACGAGATGTTGTTTTTATACCGGGGGTCAAGGATAGCAAAGATCCAGTACTGGTTGTCCTCCATGATTTTGACAATACGCTTGTCGGTTGTAAAGCACCCCAACATGAACTCAGCCATGTCTGCCACAGTGTTAGTTGGCATGACTCCTCTGGCCCCACCGGAAAGTTCAATCTCCATTTCCTCCTCATCGTCCATGTCTACCCATCCGCGCTGCAACAATGGGACGATTCGAAGTTGCCCGGAAGCCTCCTGTATCACCATCACATCATCGGACAACTCTTCTTCCTCCTCCTCCTCCTCCTCCTCCTCCTCCATTAAACGCGATGAAGCGGACAGATGTGTGGACCTACTCTCCAGCTGTGACGGATCGGATGCTATCCCTGACTCCTCTGTGTGATCTGAGTTATCCCTGATGTCAATCAGGGATTCTCTCAGAACACACAAGAGCGGGATTGTAAGGCTCACCATCGCATCCTCAGAGCTCACCCTCCTTGTGGACTCCTCAAACACCCGTAGGATGTCACAAAGGTCTCTCATCCATGGCCACTCATGGATGAGAAACTGAGGCAGCTGACTTTGTGGCACCCTAGGGTTTTGTAGCTGGTATTCCATCAAAGGTCTCTGCTGCTCAACCACTCTATTCAACATCTGAAACGCTGAGTTCCAGCGTGTGGGGACGTCGCACAAAAGCCGGTGTTGTGGCACATGCAGGCGTTGCTGGAGAGATTTTAAGCTAGCAGCGGCTACTGTCGACTTGCGAAAGTGGGCGCACATGTGCCGCACTTTCACCAGTAGCTCTGGAACATTGGGGTAGCTCTTTAGGAAACGTTGCACCACTAGGTTGAAGACGTGGGCCAGGCATGGAACATGTTGGAGTCCGGCAAGCTCCAGAGCTGCTACCAAGTTCCGGCCGTTATCACAAATGACCATGCCTGGGCCCAGGTGCAGCGGCTCAAACCATATTGCCGTCTCATCGAGGAGGGCATCCCTCACCTCGGAGGCAGTGTGCTGTCTGTCCCCCAAGCTGATCAGCTTCAGCACAGCCTGCTGACGTCTACCAACGCCAGTGCTGCAACGTTTCCAACTCGTAGCTGGGGTCAATCTAACAGCGGAGGAGGAGGCGGTGGTGGAGGAGGAGGAGGAGGGGGGTGTTCTTCTCGTGTCCCTGCCAGGAATGTTAGGCGGGGAGACGAGGTACACCGGGCCAGTTTGGGAAGCAGTCCCAGCCTCAACTACATTCACCCAGTGTGCCGTCAGTGAAATTTAGCGTCCCTGTCCGCATGCACTTGTCCATGCGTCGGTGGTCTAGTGGACCTTTGTGCAAAGCGCGGAACTAAGGGCCAGCCTGATGTTGAGTGACACGTGCTGGTGCAAGGCGGGGACGGCACACCGGGAGAAGTAGTGACGGCTAGGGACGGCATAGCGAGGTGCCGCAGTTGCCATCAGGTCCAGGAAGGCGGGAGTTTCAACAAGCCGGAACACCAACATCTCCTGGGCCAGCAGTTTAGCGATGTTGGCGTTCAAGGCTTGCGCGTGTGGGTGGTTAGCAGTGTATTTCTGCCGCCGCTCCAATGTCTGAGAGATGGTGGGTTGTTGTAAAGAAGCGCCTGATGGTGCCTTTGATGGTGCAGGAGAAGGAGATAAGACAGGAACAGGGGAGGATGAGGAAGAAGTCAACAAAGTGGCAGAGGCAGATGAAGTGGTGTCCTGGCTCGTCCTCTGGAGTGCATCGCCAGCACAGTCAGCAGTGGCAGTGGCAGAGGCAGAGGCAGAGGCAGAGGCAGTGGCAGAGGCAGTGGCAGTGGCGTGAACTGCAGGCGGCCTTTGTCCTGCCGTTGCTGCCTGCCACTGATTCCAGTGCTTGGATTCCAAATGACGGCACATTGAAGTGGTGGACAGATTGCTCTTCTCAGAGCCCCTAATCAATTTCGAGAGGCAAATTGTGCAGACAACACTATATCTGTCCTTGGCGCATTCCATGAAAAAACTCCACACCTTCGAGAAACGTGCCCTCGAGGTGGGAGTTTTTCGGGGCTGGGTACGAACTGGAACATCTTGGGAGATTCTGGGTGTGGCCTGGCTTCGCCTAAGCTGCTGACCTCTGCCTCTAGCTACCCTTTTTGGTGCTGCACCTGCCTCAACATCCACACTACTTTCCCCGCTTGACATCCCCCCTGTCCAGGTCGGGTCAGTGTCCTCATCATCCACCACTTCCTCTTCCAACTCCTGTCTCATCTCCTCCTCCCGCACAATGCGCAGGTCAACCGGATGCCCTGACGGCAACTGCGTCACATCATCGTCGATGAGGGTGGGTTGCTGGTCATCCACAACCAAATCGAACGGAGATGGAGGAGACTCTAGTGTTTGAGCATCTGGACACAGATGCTCCTCTGTTAGGTTCGTGGAATCGTGACGTGGAGGGGCAGGTTGAGGGACAATGAAAGGAGCGGAGAACAGCTCTGGGGAGCAGGGACAGTTGGGGTTATTGTTCCGTGAAGCTTGGGAATTTTGGGAGGAAGGAGGACAAGACTGTTAAGTAATAGGAGGAGAGGAGGCAGAGTCTGACTGGCTGCTGGACAATGTGCTGTAAGCGTTCTCCGACAGCCATTGCAAGACCTGTTCCTGGTTCTCGGGCCTACTAAGGTTTGTACCCTGCAGTTAAGTTAATGTGGCAAGCAACCCTGGCACTGTGGAGTGTCGCAATGCTTGCTGCCCCACAGGAGTAGGCACGGGACGCCCTGTGGCTTCACTGCTACCTTGCTCCCCAGAACCATTCCCCCGACCTCGCCCACGGCCTCGTCCACGTCCCTTTCCGGGAGCCTTGCGCATTTTGAATTCCCAGTCAGAAACTGGCACTATATGGCAGTAGCAAGAAATGAGGGTATTTGTAACCCCAATATATTCTTTGAATTCACAGTCAGACAATGGCACTATATACCAGTAGCAAAAATTGTGGGTGCACGTTACCCCAATATATTCTTTGAATTACCAGTCAGAAACTGGCACTATATGGCAGTAGCAAGAAATGAGGGTATTTGTAACCCCAATATATTCTTTGAATTCCCAGTCAGACAATGGCACTATATACCAGTAGCAAAAATTGTGGGTGCACGTTACCCCAATATATTCTTTGAATTACCAGTCAGAAACTGGCACTATATGGCAGTAGCAAGAAATGAGGGTATTTGTAACCCCAATATATTCTTTGAATTCACAGTCAGACAATGGCACTATATACCAGTAGCAAAAATTGTGGGTGCACGTTACCCCAATATATTCTTTGAATTACCAGTCAGAAACTGGCACTATATGGCAGTAGCAAGAAATGAGGGTATTTGTAACCCCAATATATTCTTTAAATTCCCAGTCAGACAATGGCACTATATACCAGTAGCAAAAATTGTGGGTGCACGTTACCCCAATATATTCTTTGAATTACCAGTCAGAAACTGGCACTATATGGCAGTAGCAAGAAATGAGGGTATTTGTAACCCCAATATATTCTTTGAATTCACAGTCAGACAATGGCACTATATACCAGTAGCAAAAATTGTGGGTGCACGTTACCCCAATATATTCTTTGAATTACCAGTCAGAAACTGGCACTATATGGCAGTAGCAAGAAATGAGGGTATTTGTAACCCCAATATATTCTTTGAAATCACAATCAGACAAAGGCACTATATACCAGTAGCAAAAATTGTGGGTGCACATTACCACAATATATTCTTTGAATTACCAGTCAGAAACTGGCACTATATGGCAGTAGAAAGAAATGAGGGTATTTGTAACCCCAATATATTCTTTGAATTCACAGTCAGACAATGGCACTATATACCAGTAGCAAAAATTGTGGGTGCACGTTACCCCAATATATTCTTTGAATTACCAGTCAGAAACTGGCACTATATGGCAGCAGCAAGAAATGAGGGTATTTGTAACCCCAATATATTCTTTGAATTCACAGTCAGACAATGGCACTAAATACCAGTAGCAAAAATTGTGGGTGCACGTTACCCCAATATATTCTTTGAATTACCAGTCAGAAACTGGCACTATATGGCAGTAGCAAGAAATGAGGGTATTTGTAACCCCAATATATTCTTTGAATTCCCAGTCAGACAATGGCACTATATACCAGTAGCAAAAATTGTGGGTGCACGTTACCCCAATATATTCTTTGAATTACCAGTCAGAAACTGGCACTATATGGCAGTAGCAAGAAATGAGGGTATTTGTAACCCCAATATATTCTTTGAATTCCCAGTCAGACAATGGCACTATATACCAGTAGCAAAAATTGTGGGTGCACGTTACCCCAATATATTCTTTTAATTACCAGTCAGAAACTGGCACTATATGGCAGTAGCAAGAAATGAGGGTATTTGTAACCCCAATATATTCTTTAAATTCCCAGTCAGACAATGGCACTATATACCAGTAGCAAAAATTGTGGGTGCACGTTACCCCAATATATTCTTTGAATTACCAGTCAGAAACTGGCACTATATGGCAGTAGCAAGAAATGAGGGTATTTGTATTCCCAATATATTCTTTGAATTCACAGTCAGACAATGGCACTATATACCAGTAGCAAAAATTGTGGGTGCACGTTACCCCAATATATTATTTGAATTACCAGTCAGAAACTGGCACTATATGGCAGTAGCAAGAAATGAGGGTATTTGTAACCCCAATATATTCTTTGAATTCCCAGTCAGACAATGGCACTATATACCAGTAGAAAAAATTGTGGGTGCACGTTACCCCAATATATTCTTTGAATTACCAGTCAGAAACTGGCACTATATGGCAGTAGCAAGAAATGAGGGTATTTGTAACCCCAATATATTCTTTAAATTCCCAGTCAGACAATGGCACTATATACCAGTAGCAAAAATTGTGGGTGCACGTTACCCCAATATATTCTTTGAATTACCAGTCAGAAACTGGCACTATATGGCAGTAGCAAGAAATGAGGGTATTTGTAACCCCAATATATTCTTTGAATTCACAGTCAGACAATGGCACTAAATACCAGTAGCAAAAATTGTGGGTGCACGTTACCCCAATATATTCTTTGAATTACCAGTCAGAAACTGGCACTATATGGCAGTAGCAAGAAATGAGGGTATTTGTAACCCCAATATATTCTTTGAAATCACAGTCAGACAAAGGCACTATATACCAGTAGCAAAAATTGTGGGTGCACGTTACCCCAATATATTCTTTTAATTACCAGCCAGAAACTGGCACTATATGGCAGTAGCAAGAAATGAGGGTATTTGTAACCCCAATATATTCTTTGAATTCAGAGTCAGACAATGGCACTATATACCAGTAGCAAAAATTGTGGGTGCACGTTACCCCAATATATTCTTTGAATTACCAGTCAGAAACTGGCACTATATGGCAGTAGCAAGAAATGAGGGTATTTGTAACCCCAATATATTCTTTGAATTCCCAGTCAGACAATGGCACTATATACCAGTAGCAAAAATTGTGGGTGCACGTTACCCCAATATATTCTTTGAATTACCAGTCAGAAACTAGCACTATATGGCAGTAGCAAGAAATGAGGGTATTTGTAACCCCAATATATTCTTTGAATTCCCAGTCAGACAATGGCACTATATACCAGTAGCAAAAATTGTGGGTGCACGTTACCCCAATATACTCTTTGAATTACCAGTCAGAAACTGGCACTATATGGCAGTAGCAAGAAATGAGGGTATTTGTAACCCCAATATATTCTTTAAATTCCCAGTCAGACAATGGCACTATACCAGTAGCAAAAATTGTGGGTGCACGTTACCCCAATATATTCTTTGAATTACCAGTCAGAAACTGGCACTATATGGCAGTAGCAAGAAATGAGGGTATTTGTAACCCCAATATATTCTTTGAATTCACAGTCAGACAATGGCACTATATACCAGTAGCAAAAATTGTGGGTGCACGTTACGCCAATATATTCTTTGAATTACCAGTCAGAAACTGGCACTATATGGCAGTAGCAAGAAATGAGGGTATTTGTAACCCCAATATATTCTTTGAATTCCCAGTCAGACAATGGCACTATATACCAGTAGCAAAAATTGTGGGTGCACGTTACCCCAATATATTCTTTGAATTACCAGTCAGAAACTAGCACTATATGGCAGTAGCAAGAAATGAGGGTATTTGTAACCCCAATATATTCTTTGAATTCCCAGTCAGACAATGGCACTATATACCAGTAGCAAAAAGTGTGGGTGCACGTTACCCCAATATACTCTTTGAATTACCAGTCAGAAACTGGCACTATATGGCAGTAGCAAGAAATGAGGGTATTTGTAACCCCAATATATTCTTTGAATTCCCAGTCAGACAATGGCACTATATACCAGTAGCAAAAATTGTGGGTGCACGTTACCCCAATATATTCTTTGAATTACCAGTCAGAAACTGGCACTATATGGCAGTAGCAAGAAATGAGGGTATTTGTAACCCCAATATATTCTTTGAATTCACAGTCAGACAATGGCACTATATACCAGTAGCAAAAATTGTGGGTGCACGTTACCCCAATATATTCTTTGAATTACCAGTCAGAAACTGGCACTATATGGCAGTAGCAAGAAATGAGGATACTTGTAACCCCAATATATTCTTTGAATTCACAGTCAGACAATGGCACTATATACCAGTAGCAAAAATTGTGGGTGCACGTTACCCCAATATATTCTTTGAATTACCAGTCAGAAACTGGCACTATATGGCAGTAGAAAGAAATGAGGGTATTTGTAACCCCAATATATTCTTTGAATTCACAGTCAGACAATGGCACTAAATACCAGTAGCAAAAATTGTGGGTGCACGTTACCCCAATATATTCTTTGAATTACCAGTCAGAAACTGGCACTATATGGCAGTAGCAAGAAATGAGGGTATTTGTAACCCCAATATATTCTTTGAAATCACAGTCAGACAAAGGCACTATATACCAGTAGCAAAAATTGTGGGTGCACGTTACCCCAATATATTCTTTTAATTACCAGCCAGAAACTGGCACTATATGGCAGTAGCAAGAAATGAGGGTATTTGTAACCCCAATATATTCTTTGAATTCCCAGTCAGACAATGGCACTATATACCAGTAGCAAAAATTGTGGGTGCACGTTACCCCAATATATTCTTTGAATTACCAGTCAGAAACTGGCACTATATGGCAGTAGCAAGAAATGAGTGTATTTGTAACCCCAATATATTCTTTGAATTCACAGTCAGACAATGGCACTATATACCAGTAGCAAAAATTGTGGGTGCACGTTACCCAATATATTCTTTGAATTACCAGTCAGAAACTGGCACTATATGGCAGTTGCAAGAAATGAGGGTATTTGTAACCCCTATATATTCTTTGAATTCCCAGTCAGACAATGGCACTATATACCAGTAGCAAAAATTGTGGGTGCACGTTACCCCAATATATTCTTTGAATTACCAGTCAGAAACTGGCACTATATGGCAGTAGCAAGAAATGAGGGTATTTGTAACCCCAATATATTCTTTGAATTCCCAGTCAGACAATGGCACTATATACCAGTAGCAAAAATTGTGGGTGCACGTTACCCCAATATATTCTTTGAATTACCAGTCAGAAACTGGCACTATATGGCAGTTGCAAGAAATGAGGGTATTTGTAACCCCAATATATTCTTTGAATTCACAGTCAGACAATGGCACTATATACCAGTAGCAAAAATTGTGGGTGCACATTACCACAATATATTCTTTGAATTACCAGTCAGAAACTGGCACTATATGGCAGTAGCAAGAAATGAGGGTATTTGTAACCCCAATATATTCTTTGAATTCACAGTCAGACAATGGCACTATATACCAGTAGCAAAAATTGTGGGTGCACGTTACCCCAATATATTATTTGAATTACCAGTCAGAAACTGGCACTATATGGCAGTAGCAAGAAATGAGGGTATTTGTAACCCCAATATATTCTTTGAATTCACAGTCAGACAATGGCACTATATACCAGTAGCAAAAATTGTGGGTGCACGTAACCCCAATATATTCTTTGAGTTACCAGTCAGAAACTGGCACTATATGGCAGTAGCAAGAAATGAGGGTATTTGTAACCCCAATATATTCTTTGAATTCACAGTCAGACAATGGCACTATATACCAGTAGCAAAAATTGTGGGTGCACGTTACCCCAATATATTATTTGAATTACCAGTCAGAAACTGGCACTATATGGCAGTAGCAAGAAATGAGGGTATTTGTAACCCCAATATATTCTTTGAATTCACAGTCAGACAATGGCACTATATACCAGTAGCAAAAATTGTGGGTGCACGTAACCCCAATATATTCTTTGAGTTACCAGTCAGAAACTGGCACTATATGGCAGTAGCAAGAAATGAGGGTATTTGTAACCCCAAAATATTCTTTGAATTCCCAGTCAGACAATGGCACTATATACCAGTAGCAAAAATTGTGGGTGCACGTTACCCCATTATATTCTTTGAATTACCAGTCAGAAACTGGCACTATATGGCAGTAGCAAGAAATGAGGGTATTTGTAACCCCAAAATATTCTTTGAATTCCCAGTCAGACAATGGCACTGTATACCAGTAGCAATAATTGTGGGTGCACGTTACCCCAATATATTCTTTGAATTACCCGTCAGAAACTGGCACTATATGGCAGTAGCAAGAAATGAGGGTATTTGTAACCCCAATATATTCTTTGAATTCACAGTCAGACAATGGCACTATATACCAGTAGCAAAAATTGTGGGTGCACGTTACCCAATATATTCTTTGAATTACCAGTCAGAAACTGGCACTATATGGCAGTTGCAAGAAATGAGGGTATTTGTAACCCCAATATATTCTTTGAATTCACAGTCAGACAATGGCACTATATACCAGTAGCAAAAATTGTGGGTGCACGTTACCCCAATATACTCTTTGAATTATCAGTCAGAAACTGGCACTATATGGCAGTAGCAAGAAATGAGGGTATTTGTAACCACAATATATTCTTTAAATTCCCAGTCAGACAATGGCACTATATACCAGTAGCAAAAATTGTGGGTGCACGTTACCCCAATATATTCTTTGAATTACCAGTCAGAAACTGGCACTATATGGCAGTAGCAAGAAATGAGGGTATTTGTAACCCCAATATATTCTTTGAATTCACAGTCAGACAATGGCACTATATACCAGTAGCAAAAATTGTGGGTGCACGTTACCCCAATATATTCTTTGAATTACCAGTCAGAAACTGGCACTATATGGCAGTAGCAAGAAATGAGGATATTTGTAACCCCAATATATTCTTTGAATTCACAGTCAGACAATGGCACTATATACCAGTAGCAAAAATTGTGGGTGCACGTTACCCCAATATATTCTTTGAATTACCAGTCAGAAACTGGCACTATATGGCAGTAGCAAGAAATGAGGATATTTGTAACCCCAATATATTCTTTGAATTCACAGTCAGACAATGGCACTAAATACCAGTAGCAAAAATTGTGGGTGCACGTTACCCCAATATATTCTTTGAATTACCAGTCAGAAACTGGCACTATATGGCAGTAGCAAGAAATGAGGGTATTTGTAACCCCAATATATTCTTTGAAATCACAGTCAGACAAAGGCACTATATACCAGTAGCAAAAATTGTGGGTGCACGTTACCCCAATATATTCTTTTAATTACCAGCCAGAAACTGGCACTATATGGCAGTAGCAAGAAATGAGGGTATTTGTAACCCCAATATATTCTTTGAATTCACAGTCAGACAATGGCACTATATACCAGTAGCAAAAATTGTGGGTGCACGTTACCCCAATATATTCTTTTAATTACCAGTCAGAAACTGGCACTATATGGCAGTAGCAAGAAATGAGGGTATTTGTAACCCCAATATATTCTTTAAATTCCCAGTCAGACAATGGCACTATATACCAGTAGCAAAAATTGTGGGTGCACGTTACCCCAATATATTCTTTGAATTACCAGTCAGAAACTGGCACTATATGGCAGTAGCAAGAAATGAGGGTATTTGTAACCCCAATATATTCTTTGAATTCACAGTCAGACAATGGCACTATATACCAGTAGCAAAAATTGTGGGTGCACGTTACCCCAATATATTATTTGAATTACCAGTCAGAAACTGGCACTATATGGCAGTAGCAAGAAATGAGGGTATTTGTAACCCCAATATATTCTTTGAATTCCCAGTCAGACAATGGCACTATATACCAGTAGAAAAAATTGTGGGTGCACGTTACCCCAATATATTCTTTGAATTACCAGTCAGAAACTGGCACTATATGGCAGTAGCAAGAAATGAGGGTATTTGTAACCCCAATATATTCTTTGAATTCCCAGTCAGACAATGGCACTATATACCAGTAGCAAAAATTGTGGGTGCACGTTACCCCAATATATTCTTTGAATTACCAGTCAGAAACTAGCACTATATGGCAGTAGCAAGAAATGAGGGTATTTGTAACCCCAATATATTCTTTGAATTCCCAGTCAGACAATGGCACTATATACCAGTAGCAAAAATTGTGGGTGCACGTTACCCCAATATACTCTTTGAATTACCAGTCAGAAACTGGCACTATATGGCAGTAGCAAGAAATGAGGGTATTTGTAACCCCAATATATTCTTTAAATTCCCAGTCAGACAATGGCACTATATACCAGTAGCAAAAATTGTGGGTGCACGTTACCCCAATATATACTTTGAATTACCAGTCAGAAACTGGCACTATATGGCAGTAGCAAGAAATGAGGGTATTTGTAACCCCAATATATTCTTTGAATTCACAGTCAGACAATGGCACTAAATACCAGTAGCAAAAATTGTGGGTGCACGTTACCCCAATATATTCTTTGAATTACCAGTCAGAAACTGGCACTATATGGCAGTAGCAAGAAATGAGGGTATTTGTAACCCCAATATATTCTTTGAAATCACAGTCAGACAAAGGCACTATATACCAGTAGCAAAAATTGTGGGTGCACGTTACCCCAATATATTCTTTTAATTACCAGCCAGAAACTGGCACTATATGGCAGTAGCAAGAAATGAGGGTATTTGTAACCCCAATATATTCTTTGAATTCACAGTCAGACAATGGCACTATATACCAGTAGCAAAAATTGTGGGTGCACGTTACCCCAATATATTCTTTGAATTACCAGTCAGAAACTGGCACTATATGGCAGTAGCAAGAAATGAGGGTATTTGTAACCCCAATATATTCTTTGAATTCCCAGTCAGACAATGGCACTATATACCAGTAGCAAAAATTGTGGGTGCACGTTACCCCAATATATTCTTTGAATTACCAGTCAGAAACTAGCACTATATGGCAGTAGGAAGAAATGAGGGTATTTGTAACCCCAATATATTCTTTGAATTCCCAGTCAGACAATGGCACTATATACCAGTAGCAAAAATTGTGGGTGCACGTTACCCCAATATACTCTTTGAATTACCAGTCAGAAACTGGCACTATATGGCAGTAGCAAGAAATGAGGGTATTTGTAACCCCAATATATTCTTTAAATTCCCAGTCAGACAATGGCACTATACCAGTAGCAAAAATTGTGGGTGCACGTTACCCCAATATATTCTTTGAATTACCAGTCAGAAACTGGCACTATATGGCAGTAGCAAGAAATGAGGGTATTTGTAACCCCAATATATTCTTTGAATTCACAGTCAGACAATGGCACTATATACCAGTAGCAAAAATTGTGGGTGCACGTTACCCCAATATATTCTTTGAATTACCAGTCAGAAACTGGCACTATATGGCAGTAGCAAGAAATGAGGGTATTTGTAACCCCAATATATTCTTTGAATTCCCAGTCAGACAATGGCACTATATACCAGTAGCAAAAATTGTGGGTGCACGTTACCCCAATATATTCTTTGAATTACCAGTCAGAAACTAGCACTATATGGCAGTAGCAAGAAATGAGGGTATTTGTAACCCCAATATATTCTTTGAATTCCCAGTCAGACAATGGCACTATATACCAGTAGCAAAAAGTGTGGGTGCACGTTACCCCAATATACTCTTTGAATTACCAGTCAGAAACTGGCACTATATGGCAGTAGCAAGAAATGAGGGTATTTGTAACCCCAATATATTCTTTAAATTCCCAGTCAGACAATGGCACTATATACCAGTAGCAAAAATTGTGGGTGCACGTTACCCCAATATATTCTTTGAATTACCAGTCAGAAACTGGCACTATATGGCAGTAGCAAGAAATGAGGGTATTTGTAACCCCAATATATTCTTTGAATTCACAGTCAGACAATGGCACTATATACCAGTAGCAAAAATTGTGGGTGCACGTTACCCCAATATATTCTTTGAATTACCAGTCAGAAAGTGGCACTATATGGCAGTAGCAAGAAATGAGGATACTTGTAACCCCAATATATTCTTTGAATTCACAGTCAGACAATGGCACTATATACCAGTAGCAAAAATTGTGGGTGCACGTTACCCCAATATATTCTTTGAATTACCAGTCAGAAACTGGCACTATATGGCAGTAGAAAGAAATGAGGGTATTTGTAACCCCAATATATTCTTTGAATTCACAGTCAGACAATGGCACTAAATACCAGTAGCAAAAATTGTGGGTGCACGTTACCCCAATATATTCTTTGAATTACCAGTCAGAAACTGGCACTATATGGCAGTAGCAAGAAATGAGGGTATTTGTAACCCCAATATATTCTTTGAAATCACAGTCAGACAAAGGCACTATATACCAGTAGCAAAAATTGTGGGTGCACGTTACCCCAATATATTCTTTTAATTACCAGCCAGAAACTGGCACTATATGGCAGTAGCAAGAAATGAGGGTATTTGTAACCCCAATATATTCTTTGAATTCCCAGTCAGACAATGGCACTATATACCAATAGCAAAAATTGTGGGTGCACGTTACCCCAATATATTCTTTGAATTACCAGTCAGAAACTGGCACTATATGGCAGTAGCAAGAAATGAGTGTATTTGTAAACCCAATATATTCTTTGAATTCACAGTCAGACAATGGCACTATATACCAGTAGCAAAAATTGTGGGTGCACGTTACCCAATATATTCTTTGAATTACCAGTCAGAAACTGGCACTATATGGCAGTTGCAAGAAATGAGGGTATTTGTAACCCCTATATATTCTTTGAATTCCCAGTCAGACAATGGCACTATATACCAGTAGCAAAAATTGTGGGTGCACGTTACCCCAATATATTCTTTGAATTACCAGTCAGAAACTGGCACTATATGGCAGTAGCAAGAAATGAGGGTATTTGTAACCCCAATATATTCTTTGAATTCCCAGTCAGACAATGGCACTATATACCAGTAGCAAAAATTGTGGGTGCACGTTACCCCAATATATTCTTTGAATTACCAGTCAGAAACTGGCACTATATGGCAGTAGCAAGAAATGAGTGTATTTGTAACCCCAATATATTCTTTGAATTCACAGTCAGACAATGGCACTATATACCAGTAGCAAAAATTGTGGGTGCACGTTACCCAATATATTCTTTGAATTACCAGTCAGAAACTGGCACTATATGGCAGTTGCAAGAAATGAGGGTATTTGTAACCCCTATATATTCTTTGAATTCCCAGTCAGACAATGGCACTATATACCAGTAGCAAAAATTGTGGGTGCACGTTACCCCAATATATTCTTTGAATTACCAGTCAGAAACTGGCACTATATGGCAGTAGCAAGAAATGAGGGTATTTGTAACCCCAATATATTCTTTGAATTCCCAGTCAGACAATGGCACTATATACCAGTAGCAAAAATTGTGGGTGCACGTTACCCCAATATATTCTTTGAATTACCAGTCAGAAACTGGCACTATATGGCAGTTGCAAGAAATGAGGGTATTTGTAACCCCAATATATTCTTTGAATTCACAGTCAGACAATGGCACTATATACCAGTAGCAAAAATTGTGGGTGCACATTACCACAATATATTCTTTGAATTACCAGTCAGAAACTGGCACTATATGGCAGTAGCAAGAAATGAGGGTATTTGTAACCCCAATATATTCTTTGAATTCACAGTCAGACAATGGCACTATATACCAGTAGCAAAAATTGTGGGTGCACATTACCACAATATATTCTTTGAATTACCAGTCAGAAACTGGCACTATATGGCAGTAGCAAGAAATGAGGGTATTTGTAACCCCAATATATTCTTTGAATTCCCAGTCAGACAATGGCACTGTATACCAGTAGCAAAAATTGTGGGTGCACGTTACCCCAATATATTATTTGAATTACCAGTCAGAAACTGGCACTATATGGCAGTAGCAAGAAATGAGGGTATTTGTAACCCCAATATATTCTTTGAATTCACAGTCAGACAATGGCACTATATACCAGTAGCAAAAATTGTGGGTGCACGTAACCCCAATATATTCTTTGAGTTACCAGTCAGAAACTGGCACTATATGCCAGTAGCAAGAAATGAGGGTATTTGTAACCCCAATATATTCTTTGAATTCACAGTCAGACAATGGCACTATATACCAGTAGCAAAAATTGTGGGTGCACGTTACCCCAATATATTATTTGAATTACCAGTCAGAAACTGGCACTATATGGCAGTAGCAAGAAATGAGGGTATTTGTAACCCCAATATATTCTTTGAATTCCCAGTCAGACAATGGCACTATATACCAGTAGCAAAAATTGTGGGTGCACGTAACCCCAATATATTCTTTAAGTTACCAGTCAGAAACTGGCACTATATGGCAGTAGCAAGAAATGAGGGTATTTGTAACCCCAAAATATTCTTTGAATTCCCAGTCAGACAATGGCACTATATACCAGTAGCAAAAATTGTGGGTGCACGTTACCCCATTATATTCTTTGAATTACCAGTCAGAAACTGGCACTATATGGCAGTAGCAAGAAATGAGGGTATTTGTAACCCCAAAATATTCTTTGAATTCCCAGTCAGACAATGGCACTGTATACCAGTAGCAATAATTGTGGGTGCACGTTACCCCAATATATTCTTTGAATTACCCGTCAGAAACTGGCACTATATGGCAGTAGCAAGAAATGAGGGTATTTGTAACCCCAATATATTCTTTGAATTCACAGTCAGACAATGGCACTATATACCAGTAGCAAAAATTGTGGGTGCACGTTACCCAATATATTCTTTGAATTACCAGTCAGAAACTGGCACTATATGGCAGTTGCAAGAAATGAGGGTATTTGTAACCCCAATATATTCTTTGAATTCACAGTCAGACAATGGCACTATATACCAGTAGCAAAAATTGTGGGTGCACGTTACCCCAATATACTCTTTGAATTACCAGTCAGAAACTGGCACTATATGGCAGTAGCAAGAAATGAGGGTATTTGTAACCACAATATATTCTTTAAATTCCCAGTCAGACAATGGCACTATATACCAGTAGCAAAAATTGTGGGTGCACGTTACCCCAATATATTCTTTGAATTACCAGTCAGAAACTGGCACTATATGGCAGTAGCAAGAAATGAGGGTATTTGTAACCCCAATATATTCTTTGAATTCACAGTCAGACAATGGCACTATATACCAGTAGCAAAAATTGTGGGTGCACGTTACCCCAATATATTCTTTGAATTACCAGTCAGAAACTGGCACTATATGGCAGTAGCAAGAAATGAGGATATTTGTAACCCCAATATATTCTTTGAATTCACAGTCAGACAATGGCACTATATACCAGTAGCAAAAATTGTGGGTGCACGTTACCCCAATATATTCTTTGAATTACCAGTCAGAAACTGGCACTATATGGCAGTAGCAAGAAATGAGGGTATTTGTAACCCCAATATATTCTTTGAATTCACAGTCAGACAATGGCACTAAATACCAGTAGCAAAAATTGTGGGTGCACGTTACCCCAATATATTCTTTGAATTACCAGTCAGAAACTGGCACTATATGGCAGTAGCAAGAAATGAGGGTATTTGTAACCCCAATATATTCTTTGAAATCACAGTCAGACAAAGGCACTATATACCAGTAGCAAAAATTGTGGGTGCACGTTACCCCAATATATTCTTTTAATTACCAGCCAGAAACTGGCACTATATGGCAGTAGCAAGAAATGAGGGTATTTGTAACCCCAATATATTCTTTGAATTCACAGTCAGACAATGGCACTATATACCAGTAGCAAAAATTGTGGGTGCACGTTACCCCAATATATTCTTTTAATTACCAGTCAGAAACTGGCACTATATGGCAGTAGCAAGAAATGAGGGTATTTGTAACCCCAATATATTCTTTAAATTCCCAGTCAGACAATGGCACTATATACCAGTAGCAAAAATTGTGGGTGCACGTTACCCCAATATATTCTTTGAATTACCAGTCAGAAACTGGCACTATATGGCAGTAGCAAGAAATGAAGGTATTTGTAACCCCAATATATTCTTTGAATTCACAGTCAGACAATGGCACTATATACCAGTAGCAAAAATTGTGGGTGCACGTTACCCCAATATATTATTTGAATTACCAGTCAGAAACTGGCACTATATGGCAGTAGCAAGAAATGAGGGTATTTGTAACCCCAATATATTCTTTGAATTCCCAGTCAGACAATGGCACTATATACCAGTAGAAAAAATTGTGGGTGCACGTTACCCCAATATATTCTTTGAATTACCAGTCAGAAACTGGCACTATATGGCAGTAGCAAGAAATGAGGGTATTTGTAACCCCAATATATTCTTTGAATTCCCAGTCAGACAATGGCACTATATACCAGTAGCAAAAATTGTGGGTGCACGTTACCCCAATATATTCTTTGAATTACCAGTCAGAAACTAGCACTATATGGCAGTAGCAAGAAATGAGGGTATTTGTAACCCCAATATATTCTTTGAATTCCCAGTCAGACAATGGCACTATATACCAGTAGCAAAAATTGTGGGTGCACGTTACCCCAATATACTCTTTGAATTACCAGTCAGAAACTGGCACTATATGGCAGTAGCAAGAAATGAGGGTATTTGTAACCCCAATATATTCTTTAAATTCCCAGTCAGACAATGGCACTATATACCAGTAGCAAAAATTGTGGGTGCACGTTACCCCAATATATTCTTTGAATTACCAGTCAGAAACTGGCACTATATGGCAGTAGCAAGAAATGAGGGTATTTGTAACCCCAATATATTCTTTGAATTCACAGTCAGACAATGGCACTAAATACCAGTAGCAAAAATTGTGGGTGCACGTTACCCCAATATATTCTTTGAATTACCAGTCAGAAACTGGCACTATATGGCAGTAGCAAGAAATGAGGGTATTTGTAACCCCAATATATTCTTTGAAATCACAGTCAGACAAAGGCACTATATACCAGTAGCAAAAATTGTGGGTGCACGTTACCCCAATATATTCTTTTAATTACCAGCCAGAAACTGGCACTATATGGCAGTAGCAAGAAATGAGGGTATTTGTAACCCCAATATATTCTTTGAATTCACAGTCAGACAATGGCACTATATACCTGTAGCAAAAATTGTGGGTGCACGTTACCCCAATATATTCTTTGAATTACCAGTCAGAAACTGGCACTATATGGCAGTAGCAAGAAATGAGGGTATTTGTAACCCCAATATATTCTTTGAATTCCCAGTCAGACAATGGCACTATATACCAGTAGCAAAAATTGTGGGTGCACGTTACCCCAATATATTCTTTGAATTACCAGTCAGAAACTAGCACTATATGGCAGTAGCAAGAAATGAGGGTATTTGTAACCCCAATATATTCTTTGAATTCCCAGTCAGACAATGGCACTATATACCAGTAGCAAAAATTGTGGGTGCACGTTACCCCAATATACTCTTTGAATTACCAGTCAGAAACTGGCACTATATGGCAGTAGCAAGAAATGAGGGTATTTGTAACCCCAATATATTCTTTAAATTCCCAGTCAGACAATGGCACTATACCAGTAGCAAAAATTGTGGGTGCACGTTACCCCAATATATTCTTTGAATTACCAGTCAGAAACTGGCACTATATGGCAGTAGCAAGAAATGAGGGTATTTGTAACCCCAATATATTCTTTGAATTCACAGTCAGACAATGGCACTATATACCAGTAGCAAAAATTGTGGGTGCACGTTACCCCAATATATTCTTTGAATTACCAGTCAGAAACTGGCACTATATGGCAGTAGCAAGAAATGAGGGTATTTGTAACCCCAATATATTCTTTGAATTCCCAGTCAGACAATGGCACTATATACCAGTAGCAAAAATTGTGGGTGCACGTTACCCCAATATATTCTTTGAATTACCAGTCAGAAACTAGCACTATATGGCAGTAGCAAGAAATGAGGGTATTTGTAACCCCAATATATTCTTTGAATTCCCAGTCAGACAATGGCACTATATACCAGTAGCAAAAAGTGTGGGTGCACGTTACCCCAATATACTCTTTGAATTACCAGTCAGAAACTGGCACTATATGGCAGTAGCAAGAAATGAGGGTATTTGTAACCCCAATATATTCTTTAAATTCCCAGTCAGACAATGGCACTATATACCAGTAGCAAAAATTGTGGGTGCACGTTACCCCAATATATTCTTTGAATTACCAGTCAGAAACTGGCACTATATGGCAGTAGCAAGAAATGAGGGTATTTGTAACCCCAATATATTCTTTGAATTCACAGTCAGACAATGGCACTATATACCAGTAGCAAAAATTGTGGGTGCACGTTACCCCAATATATTCTTTGAATTACCAGTCAGAAACTGGCACTATATGGCAGTAGCAAGAAATGAGGATACTTGTAACCCCAATATATTCTTTGAATTCACAGTCAGACAATGGCACTATATACCAGTAGCAAAAATTGTGGGTGCACGTTACCCCAATATATTCTTTGAATTACCAGTCAGAAACTGGCACTATATGGCAGTAGAAAGAAATGAGGGTATTTGTAACCCCAATATATTCTTTGAATTCCCAGTCAGACAATGGCACTATATACCAGTAGCAAAAATTGTGGGTGCACGTTACCCCAATATATTCTTTGAATTACCAGTTAGAAACTGGCACTATATGGCAGTAGCAAGAAATGAGTGTATTTGTAACCCCAATATATTCTTTGAATTCACAGTCAGACAATGGCACTATATACCAGTAGCAAAAATTGTGGGTGCACATTACCACAACATATTCTTTGAATTACCAGTCAGAAACTGGCACTATATGGCAGTAGCAAGAAATGAGGGTATTTGTAACCCCAATATATTCTTTGAATTCACAGTCAGACAATGGCACTATATACCAGTAGCAAAAATTGTGGGTGCACGTTACCCCAATATATTATTTGAATTACCAGTCAGAAACTGGCACTATATGGCAGTAGCAAGAAATGAGGGTATTTGTAACCCCAATATATTCTTTGAATTCACAGTCAGACAATGGCACTATATACCAGTAGCAAAAATTGTGGGTGCACGTAACCCCAATATATTCTTTGAGTTACCAGTCAGAAACTGGCACTATATGGCAGTAGCAAGAAATGAGGGTATTTGTAACCCCAAAATATTCTTTGAATTCCCAGTCAGACAATGGCACTATATACCAGTAGCAAAAATTGTGGGTGCACGTTACCCCATTATATTCTTTGAATTACCAGTCAGAAACTGGCACTATATGGCAGTAGCAAGAAATGAGGGTATTTGTAACCCCAAAATATTCTTTGAATTCCCAGTCAGACAATGGCACTGTATACCAGTAGCAATAATTGTGGGTGCACGTTACCCCAATATATTCTTTGAATTACCCGTCAGAAACTGGCACTATATGGCAGTAGCAAGAAATGAGGGTATTTGTAACCCCAATATATTCTTTGAATTCACAGTCAGACAATGGCACTATATACCAGTAGCAAAAATTGTGGGTGCACGTTACCCAATATATTCTTTGAATTACCAGTCAGAAACTGGCACTATATGGCAGTTGCAAGAAATGAGGGTATTTGTAACCCCAATATATTCTTTGAATTCACAGTCAGACAATGGCACTATATACCAGTAGCAAAAATTGTGGGTGCACGTTACCCCAATATACTCTTTGAATTACCAGTCAGAAACTGGCACTATATGGCAGTAGCAAGAAATGAGGGTATTTGTAACCACAATATATTCTTTAAATTCCCAGTCAGACAATGGCACTATATACCAGTAGCAAAAATTGTGGGTGCACGTTACCCCAATATATTCTTTGAATTACCAGTC
This sequence comes from Leptodactylus fuscus, assembly GCF_031893055.1. Classification (NCBI taxonomy): domain Eukaryota; kingdom Metazoa; phylum Chordata; class Amphibia; order Anura; family Leptodactylidae; genus Leptodactylus; species Leptodactylus fuscus. Next base: position 113,613,239 of record NC_134268.1, read on the forward strand.
AGAAACTGGCACTATATGGCAGTAGCAAGAAATGAGGGTATTTGTAACCCCAATATATTCTTTGAATTCACAGTCAGACAATGGCACTATATACCAGTAGCAAAAATTGTGGGTGCACGTTACCCCAATATATTCTTTGAATTACCAGTCAGAAACTGGCACTATATGGCAGTAGCAAGAAATGAGGATATTTGTAACCCCAATATATTCTTTGAATTCACAGTCAGACAATGGCACTATATACCAGTAGCAAAAATTGTGGGTGCACGTTACCCCAATATATTCTTTGAATTACCAGTCAGAAACTGGCACTATATGGCAGTAGCAAGAAATGAGGGTATTTGTAACCCCAATATATTCTTTGAATTCACAGTCAGACAATGGCACTAAATACCAGTAGCAAAAATTGTGGGTGCACGTTACCCCAATATATTCTTTGAATTACCAGTCAGAAACTGGCACTATATGGCAGTAGCAAGAAATGAGGGTATTTGTAACCCCAATATATTCTTTGAAATCACAGTCAGACAAAGGCACTATATACCAGTAGCAAAAATTGTGGGTGCACGTTACCCCAATATATTCTTTTAATTACCAGCCAGAAACTGGCACTATATGGCAGTAGCAAGAAATGAGGGTATTTGTAACCCCAATATATTCTTTGAATTCACAGTCAGACAATGGCACTATATACCAGTAGCAAAAATTGTGGGTGCACGTTACCCCAATATATTCTTTTAATTACCAGTCAGAAACTGGCACTATATGGCAGTAGCAAGAAATGAGGGTATTTGTAACCCCAATATATTCTTTAAATTCCCAGTCAGACAATGGCACTATATACCAGTAGCAAAAATTGTGGGTGCACGTTACCCCAATATATTCTTTGAATTACCAGTCAGAAACTGGCACTATATGGCAGTAGCAAGAAATGAGGGTATTTGTAACCCCAATATATTCTTTGAATTCACAGTCAGACAATGGCACTATATACCAGTAGCAAAAATTGTGGGTGCACGTTACCCCAATATATTATTTGAATTACCAGTCAGAAACTGGCACCATATGGCAGTAGCAAGAAATGAGGGTATTTGTAACCCCAATATATTCTTTGAATTCCCAGTCAGACAATGGCACTATATACCAGTAGAAAAAATTGTGGGTGCACGTTACCCCAATATATTCTTTGAATTACCAGTCAGAAACTGGCACTATATGGCAGTAGCAAGAAATGAGGGTATTTGTAACCCCAATATATTCTTTGAATTCCCAGTCAGACAATGGCACTATATACCAGTAGCAAAAATTGTGGGTGCACGTTACCCCAATATATTCTTTGAATTACCAGTCAGAAACTAGCACTATATGGCAGTAGCAAGAAATGAGGGTATTTGTAACCCCAATATATTCTTTGAATTCCCAGTCAGACAATGGCACTATATACCAGTAGCAAAAATTGTGGGTGCACGTTACCCCAATATACTCTTTGAATTACCAGTCAGAAACTGGCACTATATGGCAGTAGCAAGAAATGAGGGTATTTGTAACCCCAATATATTCTTTAAATTCCCAGTCAGACAATGGCACTATATACCAGTAGCAAAAATTGTGGGTGCACGTTACCCCAATATATTCTTTGAATTACCAGTCAGAAACTGGCACTATATGGCAGTAGCAAGAAATGAGGGTATTTGTAACCCCAATATATTCTTTGAATTCACAGTCAGACAATGGCACTAAATACCAGTAGCAAAAATTGTGGGTGCACGTTACCCCAATATATTCTTTGAATTACCAGTCAGAAACTGGCACTATATGGCAGTAGCAAGAAATGAGGGTATTTGTAACCCCAATATATTCTTTGAAATCACAGTCAGACAAAGGCACTATATACCAGTAGCAAAAATTGTGGGTGCACGTTACCCCAATATATTCTTTTAATTACCAGCCAGAAACTGGCACTATATGGCAGTAGCAAGAAATGAGGGTATTTGTAACCCCAATATATTCTTTGAATTCACAGTCAGACAATGGCACTATATACCAGTAGCAAAAATTGTGGGTGCACGTTACCCCAATATATTCTTTGAATTACCAGTCAGAAACTGGCACTATATGGCAGTAGCAAGAAATGAGGGTATTTGTAACCCCAATATATTCTTTGAATTCCCAGTCAGACAATGGCACTATATACCAGTAGCAAAAATTGTGGGTGCACGTTACCCCAATATATTCTTTGAATTACCAGTCAGAAACTAGCACTATATGGCAGTAGCAAGAAATGAGGGTATTTGTAACCCCAATATATTCTTTGAATTCCCAGTCAGACAATGGCACTATACACCAGTAGCAAAAATTGTGGGTGCACGTTACCCCAATATACTCTTTGAATTACCAGTCAGAAACTGGCACTATATGGCAGTAGCAAGAAATGAGGGTATTTGTAACCCCAATATATTCTTTAAATTCCCAGTCAGACAATGGCACTATACCAGTAGCAAAAATTGTGGGTGCACGTTACCCCAATATATTCTTTGAATTACCAGTCAGAAACTGGCACTATATGGCAGTAGCAAGAAATGAGGGTATTTGTAACCCCAATATATTCTTTGAATTCACAGTCAGACAATGGCACTATATACCAGTAGCAAAAATTGTGGGTGTACGTTACCCCAATATATTCTTTGAATTACCAGTCAGAAACTGGCACTATATGGCAGTAGCAAGAAATGAGGGTATTTGTAACCCCAATATATTCTTTGAATTCCCAGTCAGACAATGGCACTATATACCAGTAGCAAAAATTGTGGGTGCACGTTACCCCAATATATTCTTTGAATTACCAGTCAGAAACTAGCACTATATGGCAGTAGCAAGAAATGAGGGTATTTGTAACCCCAATATATTCTTTGAATTCCCAGTCAGACAATGGCACTATATACCAGTAGCAAAAATTGTGGGTGCACGTTACCCCAATATATTCTTTGAATTACCAGTCAGAAACTGGCACTATATGGCAGTAGCAAGAAATGAGGGTATTTGTAACCCCAATATATTCTTTGAATTCACAGTCAGACAATGGCACTATATACCAGTAGCAAAAATTGTGGGTGCACGTTACCCCAATATATTCTTTGAATTACCAGTCAGAAACTGGCACTATATGGCAGTAGCAAGAAATGAGGATATTTGTAACCCCAATATATTCTTTGAATTCACAGTCAGACAATGGCACTATATACCAGTAGCAAAAATTGTGGGTGCACGTTACCCCAATATATTCTTTGAATTACCAGTCAGAAACTGGCACTATATGGCGGTAGCAAGAAATGAGGGTATTTGTAACCCCAATATATTCTTTGAATTCACAGTCAGACAATGGCACTAAATACCAGTAGCAAAAATTGTGGGTGCACGTTACCCCAATATATTCTTTGAATTACCAGTCAGAAACTGGCACTATATGGCAGTAGCAAGAAATGAGGGTATTTGTAACCCCAATATATTCTTTGAAATCACAGTCAGACAAAGGCACTATATACCAGTAGCAAAAATTGTGGGTGCACGTTACCCCAATATATTCTTTTAATTACCAGCCAGAAACTGGCACTATATGGCAGTAGCAAGAAATGAGGGTATTTGTAACCCCAATATATTCTTTGAATTCACAGTCAGACAATGGCACTATATACCAGTAGCAAAAATTGTGGGTGCACGTTACCCCAATATATTCTTTTAATTACCAGTCAGAAACTGGCACTATATGGCAGTAGCAAGAAATGAGGGTATTTGTAACCCCAATATATTCTTTAAATTCCCAGTCAGACAATGGCACTATATACCAGTAGCAAAAATTGTGGGTGCACGTTACCCCAATATATTCTTTGAATTACCAGTCAGAAACTGGCACTATATGGCAGTAGCAAGAAATGAGGGTATTTGTAACCCCAATATATTCTTTGAATTCACAGTCAGACAATGGCACTATATACCAGTAGCAAAAATTGTGGGTGCACGTTACCCCAATATATTATTTGAATTACCAGTCAGAAACTGGCACTATATGGCAGTAGCAAGAAATGAGGGTATTTGTAACCCCAATATATTCTTTGAATTCCCAGTCAGACAATGGCACTATATACCAGTAGAAAAAATTGTGGGTGCACGTTACCCCAATATATTCTTTGAATTACCAGTCAGAAACTGGCACTATATGGCAGTAGCAAGAAATGAGGGTATTTGTAACCCCAATATATTCTTTGAATTCCCAGTCAGACAATGGCACTATATACCAGTAGCAAAAATTGTGGGTGCACGTTACCCCAATATATTCTTTGAATTACCAGTCAGAAACTAGCACTATATGGCAGTAGCAAGAAATGAGGGTATTTGTAACCCCAATATATTCTTTGAATTCCCAGTCAGACAATGGCACTATATACCAGTAGCAAAAATTGTGGGTGCACGTTACCCCAATATACTCTTTGAATTACCAGTCAGAAACTGGCACTATATGGCAGTAGCAAGAAATGAGGGTATTTGTAACCCCAATATATTCTTTAAATTCCCAGTCAGACAATGGCACTATATACCAGTAGCAAAAATTGTGGGTGCACGTTACCCCAATATATTCTTTGAATTACCAGTCAGAAACTGGCACTATATGGCAGTAGCAAGAAATGAGGGTATTTGTAACCCCAATATATTCTTTGAATTCACAGTCAGACAATGGCACTAAATACCAGTAGCAAAAATTGTGGGTGCACGTTACCCCAATATATTCTTTGAATTACCAGTCAGAAACTGGCACTATATGGCAGTAGCAAGAAATGAGGGTATTTGTAACCCCAATATATTCTTTGAAATCACAGTCAGACAAAGGCACTATATACCAGTAGCAAAAATTGTGGGTGCACGTTACCCCAATATATTCTTTTAATTACCAGCCAGAAACTGGCACTATATGGCAGTAGCAAGAAATGAGGGTATTTGTAACCCCAATATATTCTTTGAATTCACAGTCAGACAATGGCACTATATACCTGTAGCAAAAATTGTGGGTGCACGTTACCCCAATATATTCTTTGAATTACCAGTCAGAAACTGGCACTATATGGCAGTAGCAAGAAATGAGGGTATTTGTAACCCCAATATATTCTTTGAATTCCCAGTCAGACAATGGCACTATATACCAGTAGCAAAAATTGTGGGTGCACGTTACCCCAATATATTCTTTGAATTACCAGTCAGAAACTAGCACTATATGGCAGTAGCAAGAAATGAGGGTATTTGTAACCCCAATATATTCTTTGAATTCCCAGTCAGACAATGGCACTATATACCAGTAGCAAAAATTGTGGGTGCACGTTACCCCAATATACTCTTTGAATTACCAGTCAGAAACTGGCACTATATGGCAGTAGCAAGAAATGAGGGTATTTGTAACCCCAATATATTCTTTAAATTCCCAGTCAGACAATGGCACTATACCAGTAGCAAAAATTGTGGGTGCACGTTACCCCAATATATTCTTTGAATTACCAGTCAGAAACTGGCACTATATGGCAGTAGCAAGAAATGAGGGTATTTGTAACCCCAATATATTCTTTGAATTCACAGTCAGACAATGGCACTATATACCAGTAGCAAAAATTGTGGGTGCACGTTACCCCAATATATTCTTTGAATTACCAGTCAGAAACTGGCACTATATGGCAGTAGCAAGAAATGAGGGTATTTGTAACCCCAATATATTCTTTGAATTCCCAGTCAGACAATGGCACTATATACCAGTAGCAAAAATTGTGGGTGCACGTTACCCCAATATATTCTTTGAATTACCAGTCAGAAACTAGCACTATATGGCAGTAGCAAGAAATGAGGGTATTTGTAACCCCAATATATTCTTTGAATTCCCAGTCAGACAATGGCACTATATACCAGTAGCAAAAAGTGTGGGTGCACGTTACCCCAATATACTCTTTGAATTACCAGTCAGAAACTGGCACTATATGGCAGTAGCAAGAAATGAGGGTATTTGTAACCCCAATATATTCTTTAAATTCCCAGTCAGACAATGGCACTATATACCAGTAGCAAAAATTGTGGGTGCACGTTACCCCAATATATTCTTTGAATTACCAGTCAGAAACTGGCACTATATGGCAGTAGCAAGAAATGAGGGTATTTGTAACCCCAATATATTCTTTGAATTCACAGTCAGACAATGGCACTATATACCAGTAGCAAAAATTGTGGGTGCACGTTACCCCAATATATTCTTTGAATTACCAGTCAGAAACTGGCACTATATGGCAGTAGCAAGAAATGAGGATACTTGTAACCCCAATATATTCTTTGAATTCACAGTCAGACAATGGCACTATATACCAGTAGCAAAAATTGTGGGTGCACGTTACCCCCAATATATTCTTTGAATTACCAGTCAGAAACTGGCACTATATGGCAGTAGAAAGAAATGAGGGTATTTGTAACCCCAATATATTCTTTGAATTCCCAGTCAGACAATGGCACTATATACCAGTAGCAAAAATTGTGGGTGCACGTTACCCCAATATATTCTTTGAATTACCAGTTAGAAACTGGCACTATATGGCAGTAGCAAGAAATGAGTGTATTTGTAACCCCAATATATTCTTTGAATTCACAGTCAGACAATGGCACTATATACCAGTAGCAAAAATTGTGGGTGCACATTACCACAACATATTCTTTGAATTACCAGTCAGAAACTGGCACTATATGGCAGTAGCAAGAAATGAGGGTATTTGTAACCCCAATATATTCTTTGAATTCACAGTCAGACAATGGCACTATATACCAGTAGCAAAAATTGTGGGTGCACGTTACCCCAATATATTATTTGAATTACCAGTCAGAAACTGGCACTATATGGCAGTAGCAAGAAATGAGGGTATTTGTAACCCCAATATATTCTTTGAATTCACAGTCAGACAATGGCACTATATACCAGTAGCAAAAATTGTGGGTGCACGTAACCCCAATATATTCTTTGAGTTACCAGTCAGAAACTGGCACTATATGGCAGTAGCAAGAAATGAGGGTATTTGTAACCCCAAAATATTCTTTGAATTCCCAGTCAGACAATGGCACTATATACCAGTAGCAAAAATTGTGGGTGCACGTTACCCCATTATATTCTTTGAATTACCAGTCAGAAACTGGCACTATATGGCAGTAGCAAGAAATGAGGGTATTTGTAACCCCAAAATATTCTTTGAATTCCCAGTCAGACAATGGCACTGTATACCAGTAGCAATAATTGTGGGTGCACGTTACCCCAATATATTCTTTGAATTACCCGTCAGAAACTGGCACTATATGGCAGTAGCAAGAAATGAGGGTATTTGTAACCCCAATATATTCTTTGAATTCACAGTCAGACAATGGCACTATATACCAGTAGCAAAAATTGTGGGTGCACGTTACCCAATATATTCTTTGAATTACCAGTCAGAAACTGGCACTATATGGCAGTTGCAAGAAATGAGGGTATTTGTAACCCCAATATATTCTTTGAATTCACAGTCAGACAATGGCACTATATACCAGTAGCAAAAATTGTGGGTGCACGTTACCCCAATATACTCTTTGAATTACCAGTCAGAAACTGGCACTATATGGCAGTAGCAAGAAATGAGGGTATTTGTAACCACAATATATTCTTTAAATTCCCAGTCAGACAATGGCACTATATACCAGTAGCAAAAATTGTGGGTGCACGTTACCCCAATATATTCTTTGAATTACCAGTCAGAAACTGGCACTATATGGCAGTAGCAAGAAATGAGGGTATTTGTAACCCCAATATATTCTTTGAATTCACAGTCAGACAATGGCACTATATACCAGTAGCAAAAATTGTGGGTGCACGTTACCCCAATATATTCTTTGAATTACCAGTCAGAAACTGGCACTATATGGCAGTAGCAAGAAATGAGGATATTTGTAACCCCAATATATTCTTTGAATTCACAGTCAGACAATGGCACTATATACCAGTAGCAAAAATTGTGGGTGCACGTTACCCCAATATATTCTTTGAATTACCAGTCAGAAACTGGCACTATATGGCAGTAGCAAGAAATGAGGGTATTTGTAACCCCAATATATTCTTTGAATTCACAGTCAGACAATGGCACTAAATACCAGTAGCAAAAATTGTGGGTGCACGTTACCCCAATATATTCTTTGAATTACCAGTCAGAAACTGGCACTATATGGCAGTAGCAAGAAATGAGGGTATTTGTAACCCCAATATATTCTTTGAAATCACAGTCAGACAAAGGCACTATATACCAGTAGCAAAAATTGTGGGTGCACGTTACCCCAATATATTCTTTTAATTACCAGCCAGAAACTGGCACTATATGGCAGTAGCAAGAAATGAGGGTATTTGTAACCCCAATATATTCTTTGAATTCACAGTCAGACAATGGCACTATATACCAGTAGCAAAAATTGTGGGTGCACGTTACCCCAATATATTCTTTTAATTACCAGTCAGAAACTGGCACTATATGGCAGTAGCAAGAAATGAGGGTATTTGTAACCCCAATATATTCTTTAAATTCCCAGTCAGACAATGGCACTATATACCAGTAGCAAAAATTGTGGGTGCACGTTACCCCAATATATTCTTTGAATTACCAGTCAGAAACTGGCACTATATGGCAGTAGCAAGAAATGAGGGTATTTGTAACCCCAATATATTCTTTGAATTCACAGTCAGACAATGGCACTATATACCAGTAGCAAAAATTGTGGGTGCACGTTACCCCAATATATTATTTGAATTACCAGTCAGAAACTGGCACCATATGGCAGTAGCAAGAAATGAGGGTATTTGTAACCCCAATATATTCTTTGAATTCCCAGTCAGACAATGGCACTATATACCAGTAGAAAAAATTGTGGGTGCACGTTACCCCAATATATTCTTTGAATTACCAGTCAGAAACTGGCACTATATGGCAGTAGCAAGAAATGAGGGTATTTGTAACCCCAATATATTCTTTGAATTCCCAGTCAGACAATGGCACTATATACCAGTAGCAAAAATTGTGGGTGCACGTTACCCCAATATACTCTTTGAATTACCAGTCAGAAACTGGCACTATATGGCAGTAGCAAGAAATGAGGGTATTTGTAACCCCAATATATTCTTTAAATTCCCAGTCAGACAATGGCACTATATACCAGTAGCAAAAATTGTGGGTGCACGTTACCCCAATATATTCTTTGAATTACCAGTCAGAAACTGGCACTATATGGCAGTAGCAAGAAATGAGGGTATTTGTAACCCCAATATATTCTTTGAATTCACAGTCAGACAATGGCACTAAATACCAGTAGCAAAAATTGTGGGTGCACGTTACCCCAATATATTCTTTGAATTACCAGTCAGAAACTGGCACTATATGGCAGTAGCAAGAAATGAGGGTATTTGTAACCCCAATATATTCTTTGAAATCACAGTCAGACAAAGGCACTATATACCAGTAGCAAAAATTGTGGGTGCACGTTACCCCAATATATTCTTTTAATTACCAGCCAGAAACTGGCACTATATGGCAGTAGCAAGAAATGAGGGTATTTGTAACCCCAATATATTCTTTGAATTCACAGTCAGACAATGGCACTATATACCAGTAGCAAAAATTGTGGGTGCACGTTACCCCAATATATTCTTTGAATTACCAGTCAGAAACTGGCACTATATGGCAGTAGCAAGAAATGAGGGTATTTGTAACCCCAATATATTCTTTGAATTCCCAGTCAGACAATGGCACTATATACCAGTAGCAAAAATTGTGGGTGCACGTTACCCCAATATATTCTTTGAATTACCAGTCAGAAACTAGCACTATATGGCAGTAGCAAGAAATGAGGGTATTTGTAACCCCAATATATTCTTTGAATTCCCAGTCAGACAATGGCACTATACACCAGTAGCAAAAATTGTGGGTGCACGTTACCCCAATATACTCTTTGAATTACCAGTCAGAAACTGGCACTATATGGCAGTAGCAAGAAATGAGGGTATTTGTAACCCCAATATATTCTTTAAATTCCCAGTCAGACAATGGCACTATACCAGTAGCAAAAATTGTGGGTGCACGTTACCCCAATATATTCTTTGAATTACCAGTCAGAAACTGGCACTATATGGCAGTAGCAAGAAATGAGGGTATTTGTAACCCCAATATATTCTTTGAATTCACAGTCAGACAATGGCACTATATACCAGTAGCAAAAATTGTGGGTGTACGTTACCCCAATATATTCTTTGAATTACCAGTCAGAAACTGGCACTATATGGCAGTAGCAAGAAATGAGGGTATTTGTAACCCCAATATATTCTTTGAATTCCCAGTCAGACAATGGCACTATATACCAGTAGCAAAAATTGTGGGTGCACGTTACCCCAATATATTCTTTGAATTACCAGTCAGAAACTAGCACTATATGGCAGTAGCAAGAAATGAGGGTATTTGTAACCCCAATATATTCTTTGAATTCCCAGTCAGACAATGGCACTATATACCAGTAGCAAAAATTGTGGGTGCACGTTACCCCAATATATTCTTTGAATTACCAGTCAGAAACTGGCACTATATGGCAGTAGCAAGAAATGAGGGTATTTGTAACCCCAATATATTCTTTGAATTCACAGTCAGACAATGGCACTATATACCAGTAGCAAAAATTGTGGGTGCACGTTACCCCAATATATTCTTTGAATTACCAGTCAGAAACTGGCACTATATGGCAGTAGCAAGAAATGAGGATATTTGTAACCCCAATATATTCTTTGAATTCACAGTCAGACAATGGCACTATATACCAGTAGCAAAAATTGTGGGTGCACGTTACCCCAATATATTCTTTGAATTACCAGTCAGAAACTGGCACTATATGGCGGTAGCAAGAAATGAGGGTATTTGTAACCCCAATATATTCTTTGAATTCACAGTCAGACAATGGCACTAAATACCAGTAGCAAAAATTGTGGGTGCACGTTACCCCAATATATTCTTTGAATTACCAGTCAGAAACTGGCACTATATGGCAGTAGCAAGAAATGAGGGTATTTGTAACCCCAATATATTCTTTGAAATCACAGTCAGACAAAGGCACTATATACCAGTAGCAAAAATTGTGGGTGCACGTTACCCCAATATATTCTTTTAATTACCAGCCAGAAACTGGCACTATATGGCAGTAGCAAGAAATGAGGGTATTTGTAACCCCAATATATTCTTTGAATTCACAGTCAGACAATGGCACTATATACCAGTAGCAAAAATTGTGGGTGCACGTTACCCCAATATATTCTTTTAATTACCAGTCAGAAACTGGCACTATATGGCAGTAGCAAGAAATGAGGGTATTTGTAACCCCAATATATTCTTTAAATTCCCAGTCAGACAATGGCACTATATACCAGTAGCAAAAATTGTGGGTGCACGTTACCCCAATATATTCTTTGAATTACCAGTCAGAAACTGGCACTATATGGCAGTAGCAAGAAATGAGGGTATTTGTAACCCCAATATATTCTTTGAATTCACAGTCAGACAATGGCACTATATACCAGTAGCAAAAATTGTGGGTGCACGTTACCCCAATATATTATTTGAATTACCAGTCAGAAACTGGCACTATATGGCAGTAGCAAGAAATGAGGGTATTTGTAACCCCAATATATTCTTTGAATTCCCAGTCAGACAATGGCACTATATACCAGTAGAAAAAATTGTGGGTGCACGTTACCCCAATATATTCTTTGAATTACCAGTCAGAAACTGGCACTATATGGCAGTAGCAAGAAATGAGGGTATTTGTAACCCCAATATATTCTTTGAATTCCCAGTCAGACAATGGCACTATATACCAGTAGCAAAAATTGTGGGTGCACGTTACCCCAATATATTCTTTGAATTACCAGTCAGAAACTAGCACTATATGGCAGTAGCAAGAAATGAGGGTATTTGTAACCCCAATATATTCTTTGAATTCCCAGTCAGACAATGGCACTATATACCAGTAGCAAAAATTGTGGGTGCACGTTACCCCAATATACTCTTTGAATTACCAGTCAGAAACTGGCACTATATGGCAGTAGCAAGAAATGAGGGTATTTGTAACCCCAATATATTCTTTAAATTCCCAGTCAGACAATGGCACTATATACCAGTAGCAAAAATTGTGGGTGCACGTTACCCCAATATATTCTTTGAATTACCAGTCAGAAACTGGCACTATATGGCAGTAGCAAGAAATGAGGGTATTTGTAACCCCAATATATTCTTTGAATTCACAGTCAGACAATGGCACTAAATACCAGTAGCAAAAATTGTGGGTGCACGTTACCCCAATATATTCTTTGAATTACCAGTCAGAAACTGGCACTATATGGCAGTAGCAAGAAATGAGGGTATTTGTAACCCCAATATATTCTTTGAAATCACAGTCAGACAAAGGCACTATATACCAGTAGCAAAAATTGTGGGTGCACGTTACCCCAATATATTCTTTTAATTACCAGCCAGAAACTGGCACTATATGGCAGTAGCAAGAAATGAGGGTATTTGTAACCCCAATATATTCTTTGAATTCACAGTCAGACAATGGCACTATATACCAGTAGCAAAAATTGTGGGTGCACGTTACCCCAATATATTCTTTGAATTACCGGTCAGAAACTGGCACTATATGGCAGTAGCAAGAAATGAGGGTATTTGTAACCCCAATATATTCTTTGAATTCCCAGTCAGACAATGGCACTATATACCAGTAGCAAAAATTGTGGGTGCACGTTACCCCAATATATTCTTTGAATTACCAGTCAGAAACTAGCACTATATGGCAGTAGCAAGAAATGAGGGTATTTGTAACCCCAATATATTCTTTGAATTCCCAGTCAGACAATGGCACTATATACCAGTAGCAAAAATTGTGGGTGCACGTTACCCCAATATATTCTTTGAATTACCAGTCAGAAACTGGCACTATATGGCAGTTGCAAGAAATGAGGGTATTTGTAACCCCAATATATTCTTTGAATTCACAGTCAGACAATGGCACTATATACCAGTAGCAAAAATTGTGGGTGCACATTACCACAATATATTCTTTGAATTACCAGTCAGAAACTGGCACTATATGGCAGTAGCAAGAAATGAGGGTATTTGTAACCCCAATATATTCTTTGAATTCACAGTCAGACAATGGCACTATATACCAGTAGCAAAAATTGTGGGTGCACATTACCACAATATATTCTTTGAATTACCAGTCAGAAACTGGCACTATATGGCAGTAGCAAGAAATGAGGGTATTTGTAACCCCAATATATTCTTTGAATTCCCAGTCAGACAATGGCACTGTATACCAGTAGCAAAAATTGTGGGTGCACGTTACCCCAATATATTATTTGAATTACCAGTCAGAAACTGGCACTATATGGCAGTAGCAAGAAATGAGGGTATTTGTAACCCCAATATATTCTTTGAATTCACAGTCAGACAATGGCACTATATACCAGTAGCAAAAATTGTGGGTGCACGTAACCCCAATATATTCTTTGAGTTACCAGTCAGAAACTGGCACTATATGGCAGTAGCAAGAAATGAGGGTATTTGTAACCCCAATATATTCTTTGAATTCACAGTCAGACAATGGCACTATATACCAGTAGCAAAAATTGTGGGTGCACGTTACCCCAATATATTATTTGAATTACCAGTCAGAAACTGGCACTATATGGCAGTAGCAAGAAATGAGGGTATTTGTAACCCCAATATATTCTTTGAATTCACAGTCAGACAATGGCACTATATACCAGTAGCAAAAATTGTGGGTGCACGTAACCCCAATATATTCTTTAAGTTACCAGTCAGAAACTGGCACTATATGGCAGTAGCAAGAAATGAGGGTATTTGTAACCCCAAAATATTCTTTGAATTCCCAGTCAGACAATGGCACTATATACCAGTAGCAAAAATTGTGGGTGCACGTTACCCCATTATATTCTTTGAATTACCAGTCAGAAACTGGCACTATATGGCAGTAGCAAGAAATGAGGGTATTTGTAACCCCAAAATATTCTTTGAATTCCCAGTCAGACAATGGCACTGTATACCAGTAGCAATAATTGTGGGTGCACGTTACCCCAATATATTCTTTGAATTACCCGTCAGAAACTGGCACTATATGGCAGTAGCAAGAAATGAGGGTATTTGTAACCCCAATATATTCTTTGAATTCACAGTCAGACAATGGCACTATATACCAGTAGCAAAAATTGTGGGTGCACGTTACCCAATATATTCTTTGAATTACCAGTCAGAAACTGGCACTATATGGCAGTTGCAAGAAATGAGGGTATTTGTAACCCCAATATATTCTTTGAATTCACAGTCAGACAATGGCACTATATACCAGTAGCAAAAATTGTGGGTGCACGTTACCCCAATATACTCTTTGAATTACCAGTCAGAAACTGGCACTATATGGCAGTAGCAAGAAATGAGGGTATTTGTAACCACAATATATTCTTTAAATTCCCAGTCAGACAATGGCACTATATACCAGTAGCAAAAATTGTGGGTGCACGTTACCCCAATATATTCTTTGAATTACCAGTCAGAAACTGGCACTATATGGCAGTAGCAAGAAATGAGGGTATTTGTAACCCCAATATATTCTTTGAATTCACAGTCAGACAATGGCACTATATACCAGTAGCAAAAATTGTGGGTGCACGTTACCCCAATATATTCTTTGAATTACCAGTCAGAAACTGGCACTATATGGCAGTAGCAAGAAATGAGGATATTTGTAACCCCAATATATTCTTTGAATTCACAGTCAGACAATGGCACTATATACCAGTAGCAAAAATTGTGGGTGCACGTTACCCCAATATATTCTTTGAATTACCAGTCAGAAACTGGCACTATATGGCAGTAGCAAGAAATGAGGGTATTTGTAACCCCAATATATTCTTTGAATTCACAGTCAGACAATGGCACTAAATACCAGTAGCAAAAATTGTGGGTGCACGTTACCCCAATATATTCTTTGAATTACCAGTCAGAAACTGGCACTATATGGCAGTAGCAAGAAATGAGGGTATTTGTAACCCCAATATATTCTTTGAAATCACAGTCAGACAAAGGCACTATATACCAGTAGCAAAAATTGTGGGTGCACGTTACCCCAATATATTCTTTTAATTACCAGCCAGAAACTGGCACTATATGGCAGTAGCAAGAAATGAGGGTATTTGTAACCCCAATATATTCTTTGAATTCACAGTCAGACAATGGCACTATATACCAGTAGCAAAAATTGTGGGTGCACGTTACCCCAATATATTCTTTTAATTACCAGTCAGAAACTGGTACTATATGGCAGTAGCAAGAAATGAGGGTATTTGTAACCCCAATATATTCTTTAAATTCCCAGTCAGACAATGGCACTATATACCAGTAGCAAAAATTGTGGGTGCACGTTACCCCAATATATTCTTTGAATTACCAGTCAGAAACTGGCACTATATGGCAGTAGCAAGAAATGAAGGTATTTGTAACCCCAATATATTCTTTGAATTCACAGTCAGACAATGGCACTATATACCAGTAGCAAAAATTGTGGGTGCACGTTACCCCAATATATTATTTGAATTACCAGTCAGAAACTGGCACTATATGGCAGTAGCAAGAAATGAGGGTATTTGTAACCCCAATATATTCTTTGAATTCCCAGTCAGACAATGGCACTATATACCAGTAGAAAAAATTGTGGGTGCACGTTACCCCAATATATTCTTTGAATTACCAGTCAGAAACTGGCACTATATGGCAGTAGCAAGAAATGAGGGTATTTGTAACCCCAATATATTCTTTGAATTCCCAGTCAGACAATGGCACTATATACCAGTAGCAAAAATTGTGGGTGCACGTTACCCCAATATATTCTTTGAATTACCAGTCAGAAACTAGCACTATATGGCAGTAGCAAGAAATGAGGGTATTTGTAACCCCAATATATTCTTTGAATTCCCAGTCAGACAATGGCACTATATACCAGTAGCAAAAATTGTGGGTGCACGTTACCCCAATATACTCTTTGAATTACCAGTCAGAAACTGGCACTATATGGCAGTAGCAAGAAATGAGGGTATTTGTAACCCCAATATATTCTTTAAATTCCCAGTCAGACAATGGCACTATATACCAGTAGCAAAAATTGTGGGTGCACGTTACCCCAATATATTCTTTGAATTACCAGTCAGAAACTGGCACTATATGGCAGTAGCAAGAAATGAGGGTATTTGTAACCCCAATATATTCTTTGAATTCACAGTCAGACAATGGCACTAAATACCAGTAGCAAAAATTGTGGGTGCACGTTACCCCAATATATTCTTTGAATTACCAGTCAGAAACTGGCACTATATGGCAGTAGCAAGAAATGAGGGTATTTGTAACCCCAATATATTCTTTGAAATCACAGTCAGACAAAGGCACTATATACCAGTAGCAAAAATTGTGGGTGCACGTTACCCCAATATATTCTTTTAATTACCAGCCAGAAACTGGCACTATATGGCAGTAGCAAGAAATGAGGGTATTTGTAACCCCAATATATTCTTTGAATTCACAGTCAGACAATGGCACTATATACCAGTAGCAAAAATTGTGGGTGCACGTTACCCCAATATATTCTTTGAATTACCAGTCAGAAACTGGCACTATATGGCAGTAGCAAGAAATGAGGGTATTTGTAACCCCAATATATTCTTTGAATTCCCAGTCAGACAATGGCACTATATACCAGTAGCAAAAATTGTGGGTGCACGTTACCCCAATATACTCTTTGAATTACCAGTCAGAAACTGGCACTATATGGCAGTAGCAAGAAATGAGGGTATTTGTAACCCCAATATATTCTTTAAATTCCCAGTCAGACAATGGCACTATACCAGTAGCAAAAATTGTGGGTGCACGTTACCCCAATATATTCTTTGAATTACCAGTCAGAAACTGGCACTATATGGCAGTAGCAAGAAATGAGGGTATTTGTAACCCCAATATATTCTTTGAATTCACAGTCAGACAATGGCACTATATACCAGTAGCAAAAATTGTGGGTGCACGTTACCCCAATATATTCTTTGAATTACCAGTCAGAAACTGGCACTATATGGCAGTAGCAAGAAATGAGGGTATTTGTAACCCCAATATATTCTTTGAATTCCCAGTCAGACAATGGCACTATATACCAGTAGCAAAAATTGTGGGTGCACGTTACCCCAATATATTCTTTGAATTACCAGTCAGAAACTAGCACTATATGGCAGTAGCAAGAAATGAGGGTATTTGTAACCCCAATATATTCTTTGAATTCCCAGTCAGACAATGGCACTATATACCAGTAGCAAAAAGTGTGGGTGCACGTTACCCCAATATACTCTTTGAATTACCAGTCAGAAACTGGCACTATATGGCAGTAGCAAGAAATGAGGGTATTTGTAACCCCAATATATTCTTTAAATTCCCAGTCAGACAATGGCACTATATACCAGTAGCAAAAATTGTGGGTGCACGTTACCCCAATATATTCTTTGAATTACCAGTCAGAAACTGGCACTATATGGCAGTAGCAAGAAATGAGGGTATTTGTAACCCCAATATATTCTTTGAATTCACAGTCAGACAATGGCACTATATACCAGTAGCAAAAATTGTGGGTGCACGTTACCCCAATATATTCTTTGAATTACCAGTCAGAAACTGGCACTATATGGCAGTAGCAAGAAATGAGGATACTTGTAACCCCAATATATTCTTTGAATTCACAGTCAGACAATGGCACTATATACCAGTAGCAAAAATTGTGGGTGCACGTTACCCCAATATATTCTTTGAATTACCAGTCAGAAACTGGCACTATATGGCAGTAGAAAGAAATGAGGGTATTTGTAACCCCAATATATTCTTTGAATTCCCAGTCAGACAATGGCACTATATACCAGTAGCAAAAATTGTGGGTGCACGTTACCCCAATATATTCTTTGAATTACCAGTCAGAAACTGGCACTATATGGCAGTAGCAAGAAATGAGTGTATTTGTAACCCCAATATATTCTTTGAATTCACAGTCAGACAATGGCACTATATACCAGTAGCAAAAATTGTGGGTGCACATTACCACAACATATTCTTTGAATTACCAGTCAGAAACTGGCACTATATGGCAGTAGCAAGAAATGAGGGTATTTGTAACCCCAATATATTCTTTGAATTCACAGTCAGACAATGGCACTATATACCAGTAGCAAAAATTGTGGGTGCACGTTACCCCAATATATTATTTGAATTACCAGTCAGAAACTGGCACTATATGGCAGTAGCAAGAAATGAGGGTATTTGTAACCCCAATATATTCTTTGAATTCACAGTCAGACAATGGCACTATATACCAGTAGCAAAAATTGTGGGTGCACGTAACCCCAATATATTCTTTGAGTTACCAGTCAGAAACTGGCACTATATGGCAGTAGCAAGAAATGAGGGTATTTGTAACCCCAAAATATTCTTTGAATTCCCAGTCAGACAATGGCACTATATACCAGTAGCAAAAATTGTGGGTGCACGTTACCCCATTATATTCTTTGAATTACCAGTCAGAAACTGGCACTATATGGCAGTAGCAAGAAATGAGGGTATTTGTAACCCCAAAATATTCTTTGAATTCCCAGTCAGACAATGGCACTGTATACCAGTAGCAATAATTGTGGGTGCACGTTACCCCAATATATTCTTTGAATTACCCGTCAGAAACTGGCACTATATGGCAGTAGCAAGAAATGAGGGTATTTGTAACCCCAATATATTCTTTGAATTCACAGTCAGACAATGGCACTATATACCAGTAGCAAAAATTGTGGGTGCACGTTACCCAATATATTCTTTGAATTACCAGTCAGAAACTGGCACTATATGGCAGTTGCAAGAAATGAGGGTATTTGTAACCCCAATATATTCTTTGAATTCACAGTCAGACAATGGCACTATATACCAGTAGCAAAAATTGTGGGTGCACGTTACCCCAATATACTCTTTGAATTACCAGTCAGAAACTGGCACTATATGGCAGTAGCAAGAAATGAGGGTATTTGTAACCACAATATATTCTTTAAATTCCCAGTCAGACAATGGCACTATATACCAGTAGCAAAAATTGTGGGTGCACGTTACCCCAATATATTCTTTGAATTACCAGTCAGAAACTGGCACTATATGGCAGTAGCAAGAAATGAGGGTATTTGTAACCCCAATATATTCTTTGAATTCACAGTCAGACAATGGCACTATATACCAGTAGCAAAAATTGTGGGTGCACGTTACCCCAATATATTCTTTGAATTACCAGTCAGAAACTGGCACTATATGGCAGTAGCAAGAAATGAGGATATTTGTAACCCCAATATATTCTTTGAATTCACAGTCAGACAATGGCACTATATACCAGTAGCAAAAATTGTGGGTGCACGTTACCCCAATATATTCTTTGAATTACCAGTCAGAAACTGGCACTATATGGCAGTAGCAAGAAATGAGGGTATTTGTAACCCCAATATATTCTTTGAATTCACAGTCAGACAATGGCACTAAATACCAGTAGCAAAAATTGTGGGTGCACGTTACCCCAATATATTCTTTGAATTACCAGTCAGAAACTGGCACTATATGGCAGTAGCAAGAAATGAGGGTATTTGTAACCCCAATATATTCTTTGAAATCACAGTCAGACAAAGGCACTATATACCAGTAGCAAAAATTGTGGGTGCACGTTACCCCAATATATTCTTTTAATTACCAGCCAGAAACTGGCACTATATGGCAGTAGCAAGAAATGAGGGTATTTGTAACCCCAATATATTCTTTGAATTCACAGTCAGACAATGGCACTATATACCAGTAGCAAAAATTGTGGGTGCACGTTACCCCAATATATTCTTTTAATTACCAGTCAGAAACTGGCACTATATGGCAGTAGCAAGAAATGAGGGTATTTGTAACCCCAATATATTCTTTAAATTCCCAGTCAGACAATGGCACTATATACCAGTAGCAAAAATTGTGGGTGCACGTTACCCCAATATATTCTTTGAATTACCAGTCAGAAACTGGCACTATATGGCAGTAGCAAGAAATGAGGGTATTTGTAACCCCAATATATTCTTTGAATTCACAGTCAGACAATGGCACTATATACCAGTAGCAAAAATTGTGGGTGCACGTTACCCCAATATATTATTTGAATTACCAGTCAGAAACTGGCACTATATGGCAGTAGCAAGAAATGAGGGTATTTGTAACCCCAATATATTCTTTGAATTCCCAGTCAGACAATGGCACTATATACCAGTAGAAAAAATTGTGGGTGCACGTTACCCCAATATATTCTTTGAATTACCAGTCAGAAACTGGCACTATATGGCAGTAGCAAGAAATGAGGGTATTTGTAACCCCAATATATTCTTTGAATTCCCAGTCAGACAATGGCACTATATACCAGTAGCAAAAATTGTGGGTGCACGTTACCCCAATATATTCTTTGAATTACCAGTCAGAAACTAGCACTATATGGCAGTAGCAAGAAATGAGGGTATTTGTAACCCCAATATATTCTTTGAATTCCCAGTCAGACAATGGCACTATATACCAGTAGCAAAAATTGTGGGTGCACGTTACCCCAATATACTCTTTGAATTACCAGTCAGAAACTGGCACTATATGGCAGTAGCAAGAAATGAGGGTATTTGTAACCCCAATATATTCTTTAAATTCCCAGTCAGACAATGGCACTATATACCAGTAGCAAAAATTGTGGGTGCACGTTACCCCAATATATTCTTTGAATTACCAGTCAGAAACTGGCACTATATGGCAGTAGCAAGAAATGAGGGTATTTGTAACCCCAATATATTCTTTGAATTCACAGTCAGACAATGGCACTAAATACCAGTAGCAAAAATTGTGGGTGCACGTTACCCCAATATATTCTTTGAATTACCAGTCAGAAACTGGCACTATATGGCAGTAGCAAGAAATGAGGGTATTTGTAACCCCAATATATTCTTTGAAATCACAGTCAGACAAAGGCACTATATACCAGTAGCAAAAATTGTGGGTGCACGTTACCCCAATATATTCTTTTAATTACCAGCCAGAAACTGGCACTATATGGCAGTAGCAAGAAATGAGGGTATTTGTAACCCCAATATATTCTTTGAATTCACAGTCAGACAATGGCACTATATACCAGTAGCAAAAATTGTGGGTGCACGTTACCCCAATATATTCTTTGAATTACCAGTCAGAAACTGGCACTATATGGCAGTAGCAAGAAATGAGGGTATTTGTAACCCCAATATATTCTTTGAATTCCCAGTCAGACAATGGCACTATATACCAGTAGCAAAAATTGTGGGTGCACGTTACCCCAATATATTCTTTGAATTACCAGTCAGAAACTAGCACTATATGGCAGTAGCAAGAAATGAGGGTATTTGTAACCCCAATATATTCTTTGAATTCCCAGTCAGACAATGGCACTATACACCAGTAGCAAAAATTGTGGGTGCACGTTACCCCAATATACTCTTTGAATTACCAGTCAGAAACTGGCACTATATGGCAGTAGCAAGAAATGAGGGTATTTGTAACCCCAATATATTCTTTAAATTCCCAGTCAGACAATGGCACTATACCAGTAGCAAAAATTGTGGGTGCACGTTACCCCAATATATTCTTTGAATTACCAGTCAGAAACTGGCACTATATGGCAGTAGCAAGAAATGAGGGTATTTGTAACCCCAATATATTCTTTGAATTCACAGTCAGACAATGGCACTATATACCAGTAGCAAAAATTGTGGGTGTACGTTACCCCAATATATTCTTTGAATTACCAGTCAGAAACTGGCACTATATGGCAGTAGCAAGAAATGAGGGTATTTGTAACCCCAATATATTCTTTGAATTCCCAGTCAGACAATGGCACTATATACCAGTAGCAAAAATTGTGGGTGCACGTTACCCCAATATATTCTTTGAATTACCAGTCAGAAACTAGCACTATATGGCAGTAGCAAGAAATGAGGGTATTTGTAACCCCAATATATTCTTTGAATTCCCAGTCAGACAATGGCACTATATACCAGTAGCAAAAATTGTGGGTGCACGTTACCCCAATATATTCTTTGAATTACCAGTCAGAAACTGGCACTATATGGCAGTAGCAAGAAATGAGGGTATTTGTAACCCCAATATATTCTTTGAATTCACAGTCAGACAATGGCACTATATACCAGTAGCAAAAATTGTGGGTGCACGTTACCCCAATATATTCTTTGAATTACCAGTCAGAAACTGGCACTATATGGCAGTAGCAAGAAATGAGGATATTTGTAACCCCAATATATTCTTTGAATTCACAGTCAGACAATGGCACTATATACCAGTAGCAAAAATTGTGGGTGCACGTTACCCCAATATATTCTTTGAATTACCAGTCAGAAACTGGCACTATATGGCGGTAGCAAGAAATGAGGGTATTTGTAACCCCAATATATTCTTTGAATTCACAGTCAGACAATGGCACTAAATACCAGTAGCAAAAATTGTGGGTGCACGTTACCCCAATATATTCTTTGAATTACCAGTCAGAAACTGGCACTATATGGCAATAGCAAGAAATGAGGGTATTTGTAACCCCAATATATTCTTTGAAATCACAGTCAGACAAAGGCACTATATACCAGTAGCAAAAATTGTGGGTGCACGTTACCCCAATATATTCTTTTAATTACCAGCCAGAAACTGGCACTATATGGCAGTAGCAAGAAATGAGGGTATTTGTAACCCCAATATATTCTTTGAATTCACAGTCAGACAATGGCACTATATACCAGTAGCAAAAATTGTGGGTGCACGTTACCCCAATATATTCTTTTAATTACCAGTCAGAAACTGGCACTATATGGCAGTAGCAAGAAATGAGGGTATTTGTAACCCCAATATATTCTTTAAATTCCCAGTCAGACAATGGCACTATATACCAGTAGCAAAAATTGTGGGTGCACGTTACCCCAATATATTCTTTGAATTACCAGTCAGAAACTGGCACTATATGGCAGTAGCAAGAAATGAGGGTATTTGTAACCCCAATATATTCTTTGAATTCACAGTCAGACAATGGCACTATATACCAGTAGCAAAAATTGTGGGTGCACGTTACCCCAATATATTATTTGAATTACCAGTCAGAAACTGGCACTATATGGCAGTAGCAAGAAATGAGGGTATTTGTAACCCCAATATATTCTTTGAATTCCCAGTCAGACAATGGCACTATATACCAGTAGAAAAAATTGTGGGTGCACGTTACCCCAATATATTCTTTGAATTACCAGTCAGAAACTGGCACTATATGGCAGTAGCAAGAAATGAGGGTATTTGTAACCCCAATATATTCTTTGAATTCCCAGTCAGACAATGGCACTATATACCAGTAGCAAAAATTGTGGGTGCACGTTACCCCAATATATTCTTTGAATTACCAGTCAGAAACTAGCACTATATGGCAGTAGCAAGAAATGAGGGTATTTGTAACCCCAATATATTCTTTGAATTCCCAGTCAGACAATGGCACTATATACCAGTAGCAAAAATTGTGGGTGCACGTTACCCCAATATACTCTTTGAATTACCAGTCAGAAACTGGCACTATATGGCAGTAGCAAGAAATGAGGGTATTTGTAACCCCAATATATTCTTTAAATTCCCAGTCAGACAATGGCACTATATACCAGTAGCAAAAATTGTGGGTGCACGTTACCCCAATATATTCTTTGAATTACCAGTCAGAAACTGGCACTATATGGCAGTAGCAAGAAATGAGGGTATTTGTAACCCCAATATATTCTTTGAATTCACAGTCAGACAATGGCACTAAATACCAGTAGCAAAAATTGTGGGTGCACGTTACCCCAATATATTCTTTGAATTACCAGTCAGAAACTGGCACTATATGGCAGTAGCAAGAAATGAGGGTATTTGTAACCCCAATATATTCTTTGAAATCACAGTCAGACAAAGGCACTATATACCAGTAGCAAAAATTGTGGGTGCACGTTACCCCAATATATTCTTTTAATTACCAGCCAGAAACTGGCACTATATGGCAGTAGCAAGAAATGAGGGTATTTGTAACCCCAATATATTCTTTGAATTCACAGTCAGACAATGGCACTATATACCAGTAGCAAAAATTGTGGGTGCACGTAACCCCAATATATTCTTTGAGTTACCAGTCAGAAACTGGCACTATATGGCAGTAGCAAGAAATGAGGGTATTTGTAACCCCAAAATATTCTTTGAATTCCCAGTCAGACAATGGCACTATATACCAGTAGCAAAAATTGTGGGTGCACGTTACCCCATTATATTCTTTGAATTACCAGTCAGAAACTGGCACTATATGGCAGTAGCAAGAAATGAGGGTATTTGTAACCCCAAAATATTCTTTGAATTCCCAGTCAGACAATGGCACTGTATACCAGTAGCAATAATTGTGGGTGCACGTTACCCCAATATATTCTTTGAATTACCCGTCAGAAACTGGCACTATATGGCAGTAGCAAGAAATGAGGGTATTTGTAACCCCAATATATTCTTTGAATTCACAGTCAGACAATGGCACTATATACCAGTAGCAAAAATTGTGGGTGCACGTTACCCCAATATATTCTTTGAATTACCAGTCAGAAACTGGCACTATATGGCAGTTGCAAGAAATGAGGGTATTTGTAACCCCAATATATTCTTTGAATTCACAGTCAGACAATGGCACTATATACCAGTAGCAAAAATTGTGGGTGCACGTTACCCCAATATACTCTTTGAATTACCAGTCAGAAACTGGCACTATATGGCAGTAGCAAGAAATGAGGGTATTTGTAACCACAATATATTCTTTAAATTCCCAGTCAGACAATGGCACTATATACCAGTAGCAAAAATTGTGGGTGCACGTTACCCCAATATATTCTTTGAATTACCAGTCAGA
This sequence comes from Leptodactylus fuscus, assembly GCF_031893055.1. Classification (NCBI taxonomy): domain Eukaryota; kingdom Metazoa; phylum Chordata; class Amphibia; order Anura; family Leptodactylidae; genus Leptodactylus; species Leptodactylus fuscus. The sequence goes on from NC_134268.1 coordinate 113,638,430, forward strand.
AACTGGCACTATATGGCAGTAGCAAGAAATGAGGGTATTTGTAACCCCAATATATTCTTTGAATTCACAGTCAGACAATGGCACTATATACCAGTAGCAAAAATTGTGGGTGCACGTTACCCCAATATATTCTTTGAATTACCAGTCAGAAACTGGCACTATATGGCAGTAGCAAGAAATGAGGATATTTGTAACCCCAATATATTCTTTGAATTCACAGTCAGACAATGGCACTATATACCAGTAGCAAAAATTGTGGGTGCACGTTACCCCAATATATTCTTTGAATTACCAGTCAGAAACTGGCACTATATGGCAGTAGCAAGAAATGAGGGTATTTGTAACCCCAATATATTCTTTGAATTCACAGTCAGACAATGGCACTAAATACCAGTAGCAAAAATTGTGGGTGCACGTTACCCCAATATATTCTTTGAATTACCAGTCAGAAACTGGCACTATATGGCAGTAGCAAGAAATGAGGGTATTTGTAACCCCAATATATTCTTTGAAATCACAGTCAGACAAAGGCACTATATACCAGTAGCAAAAATTGTGGGTGCACGTTACCCCAATATATTCTTTTAATTACCAGCCAGAAACTGGCACTATATGGCAGTAGCAAGAAATGAGGGTATTTGTAACCCCAATATATTCTTTGAATTCACAGTCAGACAATGGCACTATATACCAGTAGCAAAAATTGTGGGTGCACGTTACCCCAATATATTCTTTTAATTACCAGTCAGAAACTGGCACTATATGGCAGTAGCAAGAAATGAGGGTATTTGTAACCCCAATATATTCTTTAAATTCCCAGTCAGACAATGGCACTATATACCAGTAGCAAAAATTGTGGGTGCACGTTACCCCAATATATTCTTTGAATTACCAGTCAGAAACTGGCACTATATGGCAGTAGCAAGAAATGAGGGTATTTGTAACCCCAATATATTCTTTGAATTCACAGTCAGACAATGGCACTATATACCAGTAGCAAAAATTGTGGGTGCACGTTACCCCAATATATTATTTGAATTACCAGTCAGAAACTGGCACTATATGGCAGTAGCAAGAAATGAGGGTATTTGTAACCCCAATATATTCTTTGAATTCCCAGTCAGACAATGGCACTATATACCAGTAGAAAAAATTGTGGGTGCACGTTACCCCAATATATTCTTTGAATTACCAGTCAGAAACTGGCACTATATGGCAGTAGCAAGAAATGAGGGTATTTGTAACCCCAATATATTCTTTGAATTCCCAGTCAGACAATGGCACTATATACCAGTAGCAAAAATTGTGGGTGCACGTTACCCCAATATATTCTTTGAATTACCAGTCAGAAACTAGCACTATATGGCAGTAGCAAGAAATGAGGGTATTTGTAACCCCAATATATTCTTTGAATTCCCAGTCAGACAATGGCACTATATACCAGTAGCAAAAATTGTGGGTGCACGTTACCCCAATATACTCTTTGAATTACCAGTCAGAAACTGGCACTATATGGCAGTAGCAAGAAATGAGGGTATTTGTAACCCCAATATATTCTTTAAATTCCCAGTCAGACAATGGCACTATATACCAGTAGCAAAAATTGTGGGTGCACGTTACCCCAATATATTCTTTGAATTACCAGTCAGAAACTGGCACTATATGGCAGTAGCAAGAAATGAGGGTATTTGTAACCCCAATATATTCTTTGAATTCACAGTCAGACAATGGCACTAAATACCAGTAGCAAAAATTGTGGGTGCACGTTACCCCAATATATTCTTTGAATTACCAGTCAGAAACTGGCACTATATGGCAGTAGCAAGAAATGAGGGTATTTGTAACCCCAATATATTCTTTGAAATCACAGTCAGACAAAGGCACTATATACCAGTAGCAAAAATTGTGGGTGCACGTTACCCCAATATATTCTTTTAATTACCAGCCAGAAACTGGCACTATATGGCAGTAGCAAGAAATGAGGGTATTTGTAACCCCAATATATTCTTTGAATTCACAGTCAGACAATGGCACTATATACCAGTAGCAAAAATTGTGGGTGCACGTTACCCCAATATATTCTTTGAATTACCAGTCAGAAACTGGCACTATATGGCAGTAGCAAGAAATGAGGGTATTTGTAACCCCAATATATTCTTTGAATTCCCAGTCAGACAATGGCACTATATACCAGTAGCAAAAATTGTGGGTGCACGTTACCCCAATATATTCTTTGAATTACCAGTCAGAAACTAGCACTATATGGCAGTAGCAAGAAATGAGGGTATTTGTAACCCCAATATATTCTTTGAATTCCCAGTCAGACAATGGCACTATACACCAGTAGCAAAAATTGTGGGTGCACGTTACCCCAATATACTCTTTGAATTACCAGTCAGAAACTGGCACTATATGGCAGTAGCAAGAAATGAGGGTATTTGTAACCCCAATATATTCTTTAAATTCCCAGTCAGACAATGGCACTATACCAGTAGCAAAAATTGTGGGTGCACGTTACCCCAATATATTCTTTGAATTACCAGTCAGAAACTGGCACTATATGGCAGTAGCAAGAAATGAGGGTATTTGTAACCCCAATATATTCTTTGAATTCACAGTCAGACAATGGCACTATATACCAGTAGCAAAAATTGTGGGTGTACGTTACCCCAATATATTCTTTGAATTACCAGTCAGAAACTGGCACTATATGGCAGTAGCAAGAAATGAGGGTATTTGTAACCCCAATATATTCTTTGAATTCCCAGTCAGACAATGGCACTATATACCAGTAGCAAAAATTGTGGGTGCACGTTACCCCAATATATTCTTTGAATTACCAGTCAGAAACTAGCACTATATGGCAGTAGCAAGAAATGAGGGTATTTGTAACCCCAATATATTCTTTGAATTCCCAGTCAGACAATGGCACTATATACCAGTAGCAAAAATTGTGGGTGCACGTTACCCCAATATATTCTTTGAATTACCAGTCAGAAACTGGCACTATATGGCAGTAGCAAGAAATGAGGGTATTTGTAACCCCAATATATTCTTTGAATTCACAGTCAGACAATGGCACTATATACCAGTAGCAAAAATTGTGGGTGCACGTTACCCCAATATATTCTTTGAATTACCAGTCAGAAACTGGCACTATATGGCAGTAGCAAGAAATGAGGATATTTGTAACCCCAATATATTCTTTGAATTCACAGTCAGACAATGGCACTATATACCAGTAGCAAAAATTGTGGGTGCACGTTACCCCAATATATTCTTTGAATTACCAGTCAGAAACTGGCACTATATGGCGGTAGCAAGAAATGAGGGTATTTGTAACCCCAATATATTCTTTGAATTCACAGTCAGACAATGGCACTAAATACCAGTAGCAAAAATTGTGGGTGCACGTTACCCCAATATATTCTTTGAATTACCAGTCAGAAACTGGCACTATATGGCAATAGCAAGAAATGAGGGTATTTGTAACCCCAATATATTCTTTGAAATCACAGTCAGACAAAGGCACTATATACCAGTAGCAAAAATTGTGGGTGCACGTTACCCCAATATATTCTTTTAATTACCAGCCAGAAACTGGCACTATATGGCAGTAGCAAGAAATGAGGGTATTTGTAACCCCAATATATTCTTTGAATTCACAGTCAGACAATGGCACTATATACCAGTAGCAAAAATTGTGGGTGCACGTTACCCCAATATATTCTTTTAATTACCAGTCAGAAACTGGCACTATATGGCAGTAGCAAGAAATGAGGGTATTTGTAACCCCAATATATTCTTTAAATTCCCAGTCAGACAATGGCACTATATACCAGTAGCAAAAATTGTGGGTGCACGTTACCCCAATATATTCTTTGAATTACCAGTCAGAAACTGGCACTATATGGCAGTAGCAAGAAATGAGGGTATTTGTAACCCCAATATATTCTTTGAATTCACAGTCAGACAATGGCACTATATACCAGTAGCAAAAATTGTGGGTGCACGTTACCCCAATATATTATTTGAATTACCAGTCAGAAACTGGCACTATATGGCAGTAGCAAGAAATGAGGGTATTTGTAACCCCAATATATTCTTTGAATTCCCAGTCAGACAATGGCACTATATACCAGTAGAAAAAATTGTGGGTGCACGTTACCCCAATATATTCTTTGAATTACCAGTCAGAAACTGGCACTATATGGCAGTAGCAAGAAATGAGGGTATTTGTAACCCCAATATATTCTTTGAATTCCCAGTCAGACAATGGCACTATATACCAGTAGCAAAAATTGTGGGTGCACGTTACCCCAATATATTCTTTGAATTACCAGTCAGAAACTAGCACTATATGGCAGTAGCAAGAAATGAGGGTATTTGTAACCCCAATATATTCTTTGAATTCCCAGTCAGACAATGGCACTATATACCAGTAGCAAAAATTGTGGGTGCACGTTACCCCAATATACTCTTTGAATTACCAGTCAGAAACTGGCACTATATGGCAGTAGCAAGAAATGAGGGTATTTGTAACCCCAATATATTCTTTAAATTCCCAGTCAGACAATGGCACTATATACCAGTAGCAAAAATTGTGGGTGCACGTTACCCCAATATATTCTTTGAATTACCAGTCAGAAACTGGCACTATATGGCAGTAGCAAGAAATGAGGGTATTTGTAACCCCAATATATTCTTTGAATTCACAGTCAGACAATGGCACTAAATACCAGTAGCAAAAATTGTGGGTGCACGTTACCCCAATATATTCTTTGAATTACCAGTCAGAAACTGGCACTATATGGCAGTAGCAAGAAATGAGGGA